>NC_056727.1:942916187-943180567 GCF_019279795.1 Protopterus annectens
TCCTGAGTTCTACCTGCCATTTTAGTTCTTGTACTTCCAGGAAGGTGTTGGAAGTTTGTGTGAATGTGTTTTTAGGGTTCTTGTACAGAGACCTGAAGAAGTCTAGAAGGACGAAAGCGATCTTTGTTAACAATAGGTTATGAAAATAGAAACAGATTTTTACATGCAAAATGTATATGTATATATTTATATATAATTTTTGATCGCAAAATGAACTAAGGTTGATATATTTCCAGCCATGTAGTATATTGCCTTGTATAAAATCACAGACTTAATAATTTGGTTAAATAAGATGTACCATTAAAGTACATTAGGGCTATATATTATTATGACAGCAACTAGGTAGGGCAGGACCAGCTCGAATGTCACACTGATGGGGGAAGGGATGTGAATCTAACATGTGTACCAATAACACTGTTTTACAGCACAGTAAACCACTCCCATGCCTGATAAAAAGTATATATATATATTTAGAAAGCTTGTGAGAAAATTATTACTCTATTTTTGTTTTACTTGGATCGCTTGTCTATGTACTTAATAAAGGATTAATAAAGGATTTTCGACTGGAAACACACTGCCTGCCTTGCTTGGATTACTTTTGAATACTTAGTAATACTGTAAAATTATATATTTTCTATTATTACTTTTTGACTTGACGAGTTTACGTTTGCTACTTCTACTACTATTGTCTGATTAGATTAATATACAGTGATTAACTAGAAATATATGGACTTAAAATCTTCCACACAGAGAAGTTTCTTACACTGTTTTGTTTTTAGACCCACTACACTTTAGTGGGTTGTTTTGAGACTTCGGGGATATCACGGAGATTACTTGTTCTTTTATATTCCAATTCCATACGAATTACTACTCTATTCATATAAAATGCTCGTCTCCCTTCTACAAAACCAAACTGATCCACATCAGCTCTGGCAACTACCATTCTTTTAACAGAGAACTGTTATGTAATTAGGACTTACAACTGAAACTGGTCTAAGATGTTGGGGCTGCGGGGCCCCTCTCGTCGGTAACAATATCACCACTGACTACAACGATACAGGTATTTCCAATTTCAAAACATTAAAACTGCCTTCCAAATTTTCAAAAGCCTTTGTCTAATTTCTACAGGAATTCCATCCTTTCCTGGAATTTTCCTAATGTTTGTATAAATATCCACTTTCATTTCTTCACGTGTCATGTCATTTTCCAGCTCCCACTTTGTGGGGCTTTGAAAAATCTACATTTCCACAAAAAAAATGCTCCCCATTGTCTCTCCCCGATTTCCCCACTTTTCTGATCAATACAGATGTTTATAAAATTGACAAACTACCTGCATTATCCCTTCAAGATTTCTAGTTAACCTTTTTGTTAAAATCTCTGTTTTGCCACAGTTCTGATGCACAAGTTTTTTTTTTGGTGCACTATCAATTTGGGTGTTCTCTGTGGGATTACCAAAAAACATCTAATGCTAAACTCATGCATATTATCCAAAAACATACATTTCCTTGGCACTATGCAACCATTCCACTGATCTGCAAACCTCCATCTCCTCTGCATCATTTTAACATTTACCAAATGTTCTTAGTAGTTGTTGCTTTCCTTCCACATCATTTTCTCATTTCCACAGTATTTAAGCTTATCTTCATTTTATCAAACACTTTAATTAGCCCAAAAGGAATGACCTCCATTTATTAAATTGCCATCTTAATAAATATGTAGGGAACACACCAATGTCTTCCTCACATCACAGTACCTTTACCTTGGCTGTTAAACTTATGCAGTCTGATATTAATGGATGGGTTTCAAAGTTTTCAACCAATTGTACCTGTTCCTCAAACAGCTTCTGTCCAGCTTAGTACAGCTATGGCATTATAGCTACGAACATGATAAAATCTGTTAACCAGTTTACTGTGTAATTTAATTTAATCCTGACTTGTGCTCAGGACTAACTTTAACCTGTGGAACTTGTTTAACTTTATTACTTATGTAATCTCTGTAAATAATCTGTTTGTAATATGTAATGCTGGTATTATGTAATGCTGTATCTGCTTACCCTTGGAGCTTTTCTCCCCAGGCCTCCGCTGTAAATGGACATGCATCCAGTCGGACTATCTCGGTCAACAAATGTAAAATAAAAATAAACATGCAAATTCCACCTGAACTGCTACTACTGAACCAACCTCTATACCCTATATTTTCATTTACTTAGAAAAAAGATGCACTCTAGTTACAGTTTTCCCTTCTAGGGGCCCATGAAGCATCCTCTCTGCTACATACTAAATGGCAGTTACCACCTATAAATGCCACACCGAAAAGTTTCTACTTCTCTCAAAATACTTCTAAGCACCATAAATGCAATCATAGAGGGAATACAAACAAGTCATGGTAAACCTTTCTCCTTGCCAATATCCCTCACTGCCAAAAGTATTCTGTTACTGTAGTCTTTTCCCCTTTATAAAAAAAAAAAAAAAAAGAAAAAACACAATTGGGGCCCTTCTCCCTATCCATGTAATATCATCCCTTTTTCTTTGTCCATAATCTGCCAAATGGACATTCTAAAATCCTTTTATTTCTATCAAAGTGCATCCTGTGCAGCATGGCAATTTATACCCCCCCTGTCTTAATATAGCTTAGCACCTTTTTTTTGGTCTATCTGTACCTGTAAAGTCACTTGTACTCTGTTAAAACTGACAAAACAGTCATGTTAATGTCAGAGGCCCTTACACTGCAGTGACCGAACCAAACCGTGTGCTACTGATATCCTAGCTCAAAAGTTTCTATCCCTAAAATGAGAGGCAACAGGCAAAATGTGAAACGTCTTATAGCTAACAACTTGAACAAAAAAGCTCAGGGAAGGGTTAAACTGTGTTACTTTGTATGATAAAACATTGCTTAACTTTTTCCACTATTCCTTACCATGGATATCAATTAACAACTGTCGTAATGAAAGTATGACAGAGGTTTTCAGTGTGGAACTGCGAGAAACATGGACCCTTTAGGCTCAAAATGAGAAATACACCTCATAATAAGTTATAGTGGGAATACTGAAACTTATGAATACCACGCTGCTGTTGTCCATGAAGGAATAAAGTAACAGAGTAGAATGTATACATTTCATCTTCTAAATTGATTTTCTGTTGAAGTACTACCGTAAAATACAGTACTGCAGAGCACAGTAAATCTATAGTAATTATGTTGATTTTTTGGGGGTAGAAACTAGCTTGATTAGTAAGAGACTTGAAATTATTACTCTGAATGTAAGGTAAACTATAAACAAAGAAATTTTATATAGCGTGTAGGTTGAAGTAAAAGTGACAGATGATTTAGTAACACCAAGCAAAAAAAGCGGTAATTTATCTGCATTGCAACATGAGAATAAAACCTGGGAAGAAGGTTGTTAAATTTGTCCTGATCAGCAGGTGCTGGGTTATGCAGATGTATGGAATTCCTTACATCAATACAAAAGTATTTTTTCCTTGACAAACAAGTACAGTTGGAAGTAAACTTACACTAACAGTAGATGTTTAAATGATCACTGCTGCATTACTCTTGGCTACTTGGGTTATAACCTGCCAAGGATATAACAGCTGGACCAGCTTCCACAGTTTTAGTGCACCTTCCACAAGTCAAAACTGTCAGGTAGCTTAAGATGAGCTGACTAAAAGGCAAATTGGGGCACCAAGCCCTTCAGACATTTCCTGCCAATGGACAGAAGGGACTGCATCCTCAAAAGGACAATGCTAAGGATAAAAAAATGTACACACCCTAGCATAAAAAAATACCAAAAAACAAGGGGGGGTGGAGGGAGGGAGCGGCTACTGCAAAAATTATAAAACACCTACTGTTATTGTAAGTTTACACAACTGTACTATATTCATCATATTCATCACTTTTGCAGTAGCCTTATTTATATGGACAGATAATCCTAGCTTACAACATTTGGGAGGTAGAAGAGTTCATAAGCCACTGAGAATGGTCCAAGCAAAACCTAACCTGAAACTAGAGAAAAAATCTAGCTTATAGTGTTTTGTAAAAGTATGCACATGGAACCAAGTAGCAGCTTCTAGAATACTTCTAGAATCCAACCTTTTCCAAAAATCCACAGATGAATCCAAAACCCTGGCCCTGCTTGACATAGTTTGTTAATGGGGAGTACAACTGGTAATACAGCCTTAGACAACCATTTAGAAATAGTCTGCTGTGACCCCAGGTTCTCCTCCCTCTTACTTTCACAAGAAATGTAAAAATGATCTAAAAATATGACAGCTTCAGTTCTGTAAAGACAATAAATGACTTGTCTGTGGACATCCAAGGTATGAAGTACCCTTTCACCCACCATTTTAGGTTCAGGAAAAAAAGCAGAGTTGGACACTGGCGTAAAGTGAACTCAGACACCACTTTAGGCAGAAAATAACTAGTTTTCAAAGAAACACTGGCCCTGTGGAAAATCAACAAGGTTGACTTACCATAAGAGCTTGCAACTCGGCCTAAAACGCCGATTTTCTACAGTTTCTGTGATTTAAAAAGCTTGTTTCAGCTACATATTGTACTTATTTTACTACGTACACTTTAACAAAGTTGTTTTTGTGTTTAAATTACTTAACTGTTGTAGGCTACACACTCAAGTGTGACAGCCATTTCTGTGCATTTGAAGTGGGGTTTTTTTATTGTATCTGCTTTATTTTATGAAAAAAAAAACTACTTGTTTTCCTGCCTTTCTATAGTAGAGTCCAGTTTTCAGGTTAATGCTGAATTCAGGGCGGTGTTACATGTTTCTGTGTTTGGCCATACCTTACTTGCATAGAAGGAAGTTTCTCTGTTCACTGTGAGAAAGGGAGCTTTGAGCAGCTTATCTGTCCCTGGAGGAATGGTTTCAGCTCAGAATTTAGTAGTTTATTGGCCAGTTTGGGCTAATTTCTCTCTCTCTCATTTCCCTGCCATAAAACCCACTTTTGCGAGGTTTTTGGGCTAATACACAGCTCAACAAACTCCTGCCTGGTGCCCTGCAGAGTTCTACAGCAGCAGAGACACAAAAGAGAAACTTTGGAGTGATTATCATTCTTCTGCATTTTCTTGCTGCTTTTAGCTAATTCCACCTAAAACGCCAATTTTCTAGAGTTTCTGTGATTTAAAAAGTTTCTTTCAACTACATATTGTACTTATTTTACTGCCTGTACTTTAACAAAGTCGTTTTTGTGTTTAAATTACCTGTTTAACTGTTGTAGGCTACACACTCAAATGTGACAGCCATTTCTGTGCATTTAAAGTGTTATTTTTTTTTTTTTTTTATTGTATCCGATTTATTTTATAGGTTCATAGGTTTATACTAGGCTATCTGCCCTAAGGCATTTATAAGCCTAGCCCAAATTATTGTGGCTTACGCCACCCCTTATATGAAAAAATACTGTGCCCATTAGTTTGTTGTGCCTCTGTCCAGCAGTGACCCAGAGATGATTCCCGGGGTAAACCTACGATCTCCCATCCACAGGTCTAGATTTCTCTTGAACAGAGTCAGCGAGGTGCTCTGCCTCACATGGACCGGGATTTTATTCCACAGCATAGGGAGTCTCTGAGTGATAAATCTATCCCTCCAGCACGCCCTATTTATATCCGTGCTAAGGTTTAAGTCGCTTGCTCTAGTGGTTTTGGTGGATTTGGATTTTTGAGGTGGAGCATGTCCATTAATTCCGGGTTGGACATGGCCTTGTATGTCAGGCACATGTCACCTCTGAGCAGACGGTATGCGACTGAATAGAGCTGGAGTTTCTTCAATCTGGCAGCATATGACAGATTTTGGAGTCCCTTTATCCTTTTGGTGAGGAACTTTTGGGGTCTCTCCAATTGCTGCAGATGTCGGGTGAGATACATCCCGAATGGGGCATTGTACTCGATCATTGGTCTGATAAGTGAAGAGTACAGGGGAACAATGACCTCACTAGATCTGGATGTGAATCCCTTCATGATCAGGTGGGCAATGTAGAAGGTCTTTCTAACCACTTTAGCAATGTGAGTGTCAAAGAAAGGCCACTGTCAACCTGGGTCCCCAGGTCCCTGATAACCTCTTCTGTGCTTAGTGGATTGCCACCTATATGGTAGCTTGGGGTTACCTTGTTTTTCCCGAAGGGTATGACTATACATTTTTTGGCGTTTAACTTCAGGCCATGGCTCTGGCACCAGCTATCTGTTTCCGTGAGTCCCTTCTGAAGGATATCAGTGTCCGATGCACTTTCCACTATGGCGCCCAGTTTGCAGTCATCTGCAAACTTTGTCAGCCAAAGTCCTCCCATGTTGGCCTGTACTTCTGAGAAGTAGATGCCAAACAATAGGGGGCCAAGGACCGAGCCCTGTGGGACACGACTTGTGACCGGCTTGGAGTCTGACACAGCGCCAGCAACTCTAACCCTGTGGGTTCTGTCCTTAAGCCAGTTTGCAACCCATCTTGTGACATATGGGTTTACATTTAAGCTGGTAAGTTTTTCTACAATACCCGAGTGGGGTATTGTGTCGAAAGCCTCTGCAAGGTCAAGGTAGGCTGTATGGACTGCCTTTCCCTCATCAATGGCCTTGGTGACTATTTCGAAGAAGTCGACCAAGTTCAAAAGGCATGATCTTCCCTTGACAAAGCCAAACTGGGTCGGGTCCAATGTCTGCAAGTCCCCTATATCTTTGTTTATGAGCTCCATTATGATCCTCTCCATAGCTTTGCAGACTAGACTTGTTAAGCTTATGGGGCGGTAATTACCAGGGTCCGTAGAGGCCCCACCTTTGTGGAGTGGGACCACAGTTGCCGTGCGCCACTCCTTGGGCACGTTTCCTGTGGTAAGGCTGAGATTAAACAGCTGCCTTATGTGCGGTTTAATTCCTCATTTAGCTTCGTAGCACACAGCCGGGGACACCATCCGTCCCATTGATGCTGTGTTTTTAGCTTTAGAGAGAGCAGCTTTCACCTGCGCATTTGAGATGTCCGGGAGGCTACACTCGGCTGGGATAGTTATCTCTCCTTTAGGGGAGAGGGGTGAAGTTTGCACTGAACCTGTCTGCCAGTATGTTGGCAATGTCTGTGGGTTCAGTGATTTTTGTATCATTTTGGACTAATTCTGAGCATATCTGTGAGTTTCCACCCAGGTTCCTAACATAGCTGAAAAAGGCCTTATGATTGTCCTTTGAATCCATGGCAATTTTTCTCTCAAAATTGGCCTTAGTTGATTTTATGAGTGCTCGTATTTTTTACTAATAATGATCAGGGGTGACTTCCCTTTTATGGATTTTGTTCTATCATGTAATAGCTTTCTCCTCTTATTGTAAAGTTTGTTAATGGCTGGGGTCCACCAGACTGGACGTTTGCCCTTTGTGGAAAGAGTCTTGGTTTTATTTGGGATTGCCTGATCCATGCAGTCCTGGAGGTGTTCATAGAAGGCATTTGTAAGGGCTTCCGCAGCTTGGGTTGTGGTTTCCTCTGACTCAGGGGCCTTGAAGGATACCACACCAGTCTTGAGTAGTGTGAAGTTTGCTTTAGAGAAGTTCTTCACTATGGTCTTTTTTGTTTGGGGTGGGGGCGGGATGTGGATTTCCAGTGAGATTAGTTTATGATCAGATCTCACCAATGAGGGATATACTTCCGGTGTGGAGCATTTTGTCCCCATGTTTGTGACAATGAGATCTAGTATATTTTTTCCTCTCGTGGGAACAGTGACTAGCTGTTCCATTGCATTTGAATTTATGAACTCCAGGAACCGTTGGGCTAGAAAGTTAGGGCTTGAGTAATGTTCCCAGTCTATATTCGGGTAGTTGAAGTCACCCAATATGATGGTGTTTGGAGATACATTTATACCCTCCAGTGTCTTCAGGAAGGCTGTGTGGGGTTCCTGAGTTTGAGAGGGTGGCCTGTAGCATGCTACAATTTGGGAAAAAAAAAAATTTACTTGTTTTCCCGCCTTTCTAAACTAGTATAGTCCAGTTTTCAGGTTAGTGCTGAATTCAGGGCTGTGTTACAAGTTTCTGTGTTTGCCTATACCTTACTTGGATAGAAGGAAGTTTCTCTGCTCACTGTGAGAGAGGGAGCTTTGAGCAGCCTATCTGTCCCTGAAGGAGTGGTTTCAGACCAGAAATTAGTAGTTCATTGGCCATTTTGGGCTAATTTCTATCTCATTTCCCCGCTATAAAACCCGCTGTTTTGCGCGCAGGGCAGCGCCAGTTAGCTAGGGTATAACTATTCCCGGCGCCACGAAGTCTACTCTTCATTTTTTTTCCTTGGAACTAGACAAACTTTCAACTTAAGCACTCATACCATTCACTTCTCATCCTGGCACTTGCTCAGAACTCATGGCAAGCACTAAAAAACCTTAGCATTAGACCCCCCCCCCCCAATACTGTAGAGGATGACAAGGCTCTCTATTCGACCTTACCAGCCAATCAGTAAAACAGTTCACTGTACCTATCCAGGCATGTCCAAAGGGCAGTTTCAGGTGTACTCTCCGGTCCAACTGGTGAATCTGGGCATTTTCAGACAATGTTACAATTGCCTCATGGACACAGACAACCCTCTCCTCCTTCCACCAAACACTAATACATGCGAGAGATGCAATTATACAGCCAAACTGGAGGCCAAGCTCTCTCAACCCAAGACTGGACCAGGCAGTCAAGAGGAGAAGGGAATTACTTGCATCACACCACCAGTCTCACACAGACCTATGAAACCAGCACCGGCAAAAAAACACACAAATACACAAAAACATACTCGGAGGCTCTAAAATAAAAAAAATTCTGCAAAAGCAACAGAGACCTCCAAAGCAGACATCCAAGCAACCTCCACCCCCTAACACAAACCATGAAACACATACTTCACAAAACCAGTGTGCCATACAATCACAGCCCTTAAAGCAAAATAACATACGCAACACACTAGTAATAGTTGACTCTATAGTCAAACACATGGACGTTCCACTCACTAGGCTGAACAAAGAGAAGATTACGGTTAGCTGCCTGTTGGGTGCCAGGATCCACCACATTACACAAGCACTCAGGTCACTCCAGAACAAGTACAAATATGACACGGTCATTGTCTATGTTGGTGTGAATAACTTGAGCCGTACCTCCCTGGACTACATGAAAAGAGACAAGGTGGAGCACTCTGATTACGCAGCCCAGGCTGGTATGATCCTGACCCCAAGTAGCATCCTGCCATCACCAAGAATGATACCACGGTACAGAGAAAAAATTATCAATTTCAACAATTGGCTAAGCTTCTGGTGTCATTCAAAGGGGATCCAGTGTCTGTCAGCCTGGGAGGGCATGCTCAACAAGCCACGCTGCTTCGCCAGAGACTGCTTGCACATATCAACCTTAGGCTTTTGAATACTGGCCAAGGCTCCTGCCATCCCCATAGTGCTTTTTTTAGGCAAGGCTCAAAAGACAAACCCACCGCCTTAAATACCGCAAGTAACAAAAAACTGAGGGTAATGCACACCAGCACTACCAGGCTACAACTCATACCATACATTTCGGCCACAAAACCCAGAAAACAAAAGGCAGGGGATTATCCATATTCATCAAGGATACACACACCTCCAGGTTAGTGGCACAGCACGATGCTTCAGAGATCATCCATGTGCAACTAACAGTCAAAACTGCTATTCAAATTATAGCTTGCTACAGATCTCCCACCATGTCCCAGGACCCGCACTCCACATTCTTGGAAACAAAGGTCCTAACCAAACACCCTGATATTGAGTGATTTCAATTACCCAAACATTAACTGGGAGAACTACTCAAGTACAAACTCCCTTGCCCAACATTTCCTAGAATTTATAAACTCAAACGCCCTGGATCAACTGGTCAACACCCCCACCAGAGATGACAACATACTGGACCTGGTCATCCCCAACACTGGCAAATGGAGTTCCACACCAGACGTCAACCCCTCATTGGTTAGATCTGATCATAAACAAATCACTCTGCATATCCACATTCCGCCACCACCCCCAGTCAAGGAAACCACCATGAAAAACTTTTCAAAAGCAAACTTCACATTACTTAAGACCGAGGTGGGAAGTTTCAAAAGCCCCCATGCTAAAGGATAACGCTGTCCAAGCTGCAAAATCCTTAACTAATGCACTCTACGGGCACCTACAAGAATGCATGGATCATGCTATCCCAAACAAAACCAAGACTCAGTCCTCCAAGAAAAGGAAACCAGTCTGGTGGATCCCTGCCATAAACAAGCTATACAACAGAAGGATGAAACTAGTACAGAAGAGAGTAAAATCCCAAGAAGGGAAGACATCCCAGATCAGTATCAGCAAGAAATTACCTTCCCTCATAAAATCATCCAAGGCTAGCTTCGAAAGAAAAACTGCCATGGACTCCAAAGATAACCACAAGGCACTCTAGCTATGTCAAGAATCTAAGTGGCAATTCTCAGATCTGCTCGGAGTTGGTGCAGAATGATGGCACAAAATACACTGAACCAACCGATATAGCAAACATCCTGGCAGACAGGTTTAGTGCAAACTTCACCCCCCTCTCGCCCCCAAAAGGTTCCATAACTATACCAGAAGAATGTAGTGCCCTTGAAATCAGACACTCAGGTTAAAAACAGCCCCCTCCAAAGCCAAAAACACAGCATCAATGGGATTGGACAGTCTTCCAAGTCCGTGTACTACATGAGCTCAAAGATGAACTAACCTCTCACCTTAGACTGTTTAAACTCAGCCTCTCCACAGGCTATGTGCCCACAGAGTGGCGCACAGCAACAGTTATTCCGCTCCACAAAGGTGGAGCCACAACGGACCCCGGGAACTATCGCCCTATAAGCCTGACTAGCTTGGTCTGCAAAGCTATGCTGTGCCTCATCATGGATATCAATAACAGAGACATTGGGAACCTCCAAACACTGGACACTACCCAGTTCGGCTCTGTTAAGGGCAGATCATGCCTCCTAAACCTGGACTTCGAGACAGTTACCAAGGCTATAGATGAGGGAAAAGTGGTCCACACAGCCTACCTAGGCCCCGCATAGGACTTCGACACCATTCTCCACTCAGGTATTATAGACAAGCTCACCAGCCTAAACATAAACCCCCTACATTACGAGATGGGTTGCCAACTGGCTCACAGACAGAACCCACATGGTAAGAGTTGTGGGAGCTAGGTCTGACTCTAAACCGGTTACAAGTGGCGTTCCCCAGGGCTCAGTCCTAGGACCCCTCCTGTTCGGCATATACTTCTCAGAAGTAGAGGCAAGCACAGGAGGACTATGGCTGACCAAGTTCGCAGACGACTGCAAACTAGGTGCTATAATTGACTCTCCAGCTGACACATACATCCTCCAAAAGGGTCTCACTGAGACAGATACCTGGTGTCAAAACCACGGCCTCAAAAAAGTACATAGTCATTCCCTTTGGAAAAAACAAAGTACCCACAAACTATCACATAAGTGCTAGCCTCCTAAATATGGAAGACGTAATAAGGGATTCTGGGGACCCAAGGAGATAGTAACCTCTCCTTTGATAATCACATTGCCAAAGTGGTTAGAAAATCCTTCTATGTGGCCCACCAAATCACAAAAGGGTTTGCATCCAGATCGAAAGAGGTCATTGGGCCCCTCTACGCATCACTCATCAGACTCATCATAGAGTACAATGCCCCATTTGGGATGTGCCTTACAAGACACCGGCAACAACTGGAAAGACCACAGAAGTACCTCACCAAGAGGATCACCGGCCTCAAGCAGATGCCCTATGCAGCCCGACTGAAGAAACTCCAGCTGTACTCTGTTGCATACAGTCTACTCAGAGGTGATCTCTGCCTGACATACAAGGCCATGTCCAACCCACAACTGATGGCCAAGCTCCACCTAAGGAAAACCATATCCCCTTGAGCCACACGCTCCAGGGATCTAAACCTCACCACAACAATAAATAGGACGTGCTGGAGGGAGAGATTCCTGTCCCAGAGACTTCCCATGCTCTGGAACAAGATTCCAATCTACATTAGGCAGAGCTCCTCGCTAGCCCTCTTCTTGACAAGTGGATGGGAAACAAAGTTTACCCCAGGGATCACTTCAATGGCTCTGCTGGACAGAGGCACAGGGAACTAATCTAAGGGGGGCAGCGAAAGCCAACACATTCCGGCTAGGCTTATAAATGCCTTCAGGCAGATAGCGTAGTACCTACCTACCTACGAACCTATGAACTCAGACACTCTTCTTGCAGAGATAACAGCAATCAGTAAACCAGATTTCCATGTTAACAGTCTCAAGTCAGCCAGGTTAGCGGATTCAAATGGCTATAATTAAGATCCCATGGAATGGCCATTGGTTTACTTGGAGGACTATTGGCCTAAACCTGTCAAACATTTGGACATGAGATTGCAGTGAAACAGGAGGATCCATGCACAGACATGCTGAAATAGATAAATGAACCTTGACAGAGGAATAAAAAAGGCCATAGGATAGTAACTCAAATGACTGTGAACCAGAGAACTAGCTATGAACTGATGCTGGTTATGTTGTTGGACCCAACCAGAAAACCTTTTCATTTGCTAATACGAGATATTCTAGTAGCAGGCTTTCTTGCCTCCAATAGCACCTACTGCATGTCCTCAGTAAACAGGTGCTTAAAAGGAATTAAGATCCCCATCATCCAGGCAGTCAGCTGAAGTTGACTGATGTCAAGTTGTATATAAAACACTACTGTCTTGTGAGAGTAGATCCAGTCTGTGAGGAAGCTTGTGGTTACTGCCCCTGGCAATTTCCAAAAGAAGGGATAATCACAGTTGCCTGGGACAGAAGGGAGTCACCACAATGCTTTTGGGGGATTCCTTCTATATCATCAGAAGTACCCTGGATATTAGTGGAAAGTGTGGAAAAAACATACATGAACATTCCTGTCCAAGAAAAAAGGCATCTGTCTTCCAGGTATTCTTGCAGTGCGTCCTGGAACAGAATCTTGCCAGTTAATTGTTCAAAGAAGTCTACTTAAACTCTCCACAGATGGACCAAATCTTGGAAAGAAACCTAATCTAGTTTCCATTCATGAGGGTCTGCCCTGGTCCTGCTCAGCTTGCCTGCCACACAATTTTGCTCTCTTGGAATGCAGGATGCTTGCAGAGAGAGATTGTGCTGTGAAGTTCTACCCCAAGCTAACACGGCTAATTTGCAAAGGCGGTACAATCTGGTTGCCCACTGTTTGATGAAACACATGACCTGTGGTATTGCCTGTAAAAACTTGATGATTCACAGCACAGAGTGTCTTGATTATGGCAAGCATCTCTGATATTTATGTGCTTGTATCTATCTTAGTTGTCCCACACACCTTGCACTTTTCTCTCTTCTGAAAGTGCTCCTCAAGCAAATCCAAGGAGTCTGAGCTGACAAGACTGCTTTGAAAGAGGGAGGGAGGAGGAGAGACCTGAATTTAATGATATCTGTGGTCTCCACCAAATAATTTTTCTTCTGGCAGACCTCAGCAATGGGAAATGAAAAAATAAAAAGTGTTGGCGCTGTGCAAGGAGACTTCAAATACCATTGTACCTTTCTCGCATGGAGTCTTGCCAAGGGTAACATCAGAATCATAGAAGCCACAAGAGCCAATATCCTGACGTATTCCTTAGCATGACCAAAGTCTGAGGAGAAATCTTTAAAAATAGATCAAGACACTGATCTATTTTTCCGGTGGAAGAAAATCTCTTTAAACTGAGATGCCGAGTTAGCCTCCCAGGAAGTGTGTCATGTGTGAAGGTGGAAGAACTATTTGTTCTCTTGGAATCCCATTTTGTGTAAGAGATCTCTTACCCAAAACAAATTCCTGACACTTTCAATAAGGGTCAGCAAAGTCACTTAAATATGGAGAAAAAAATTGGGCACCCTGTAGCCTGCAATGAGCTACAACTGAACCTAAACACAAAGGGCAAGACAGGCAACTGATAAAGTGATCCAGACACAATCTTAAATGTCTGAAGTCTGGATAAATAGGGATGTGATATCAAGTATCTTAACTACAGTATTGCCTGGCAACTTGAAAGATGAAGTACTACTAACAGGTTGTGAAGTGACATTTAGAATTTGGGCACAGTCAAAAACATGTTTAGGAAAGATCCAGAAATGGTCTCCAAGTATTCTCTTTCTCTGGCACTAAGAACATCCTTGAGTAATAACCCTTCTGGTTCTATCACTCCTTTGGGCAGCATGTGATGATGAACCAGAACAAACAAAAGAAGTCTGAAGGATGAGGAAAGACCCAGTGGAAAGGAGGAATTTTCTCCCACTGCCAACTTTAACCTTGATGATGGATCTTCGGAACCAGTTTGTCATTCTCCGTTGCCAAAGAGTAAAAAAGTGGAGCCAAGGAGGGAGGTGGTCACAAAGTCTCAGTCATTCAGACTTTTTGTACTATCCTTGGTCTTGGGAGGTTAGAGTCTTATTTTCAATACCCTCCTGTAATGTCTTCTTAAATATCTGTTTACTTGTATTTTGTCAAGACTGACTATTCTGTTTTTGGACAATACAGAATGAGGAGTTAAAAGGATCCCTTAGAACATCTGGAAAAGGAGAGCTAGAAGATTTTCTGCATCACCTTACCCTTTTCATCACACTTTTTGACCATGTCTACATCAGAGGGGCCAAAAACTAAATCTCTGTCCAAAGGTGAATTTATCATTAAGGAGGTTTTGAGAATGCAGCCATGCAAACCGTCACAGTCCTGGATACATCAGTCTCATACACACACACTTGTAAGCAATGAGTAGTGACCTGTGCAATAGAAGAAGCCAAGTTAAAGCAGATTTTTTCCTGACAAGAAAGAAAAGTTGTGTAAAATCTTACCATAACCATAGATGTCCTTCTCTTCCATGTTGCAGTATTCTGCATATGGATTTATCCCTTCAGTCTCATGTACGTACGCCGAGTATCCAAAAGCTTTCAGTTCCTCTGTGGTGCGTCAGAAGTGGACGAGATTTCGTGGGCCAAAAGGTGACATCAGCACACACCAGCACTCAGAACAGTAGCCCCCAGTCAGAGCCAGTACATCAATGCCATCCAGAAACGGAAGTTATTAGCTCATAAGAGGAGGAGGGTGGAAGGAATACTGCAACATGGAAGAGAAGGGCATCTATGGTTATGGTAAGATTTTACACAACTTTTCTATGTATTCCTATTCCCATGCTGCAGTATTCTGCATATGGGTGAGTGCCAAACCTCACTGAGGTTGGGGTGGTGGTCTAGAGGCAGACTCCAGGAATCCATGCAGGATAGCCCTGCCGAACCCTGCCCTGGATCTGGAAATGAGTTCAAGCTTGTAGTGCTTGTGCTTGATGAAGGTGTGGACTGAGGACCAAGTAGCAGCTTTCAGGATAGAAGTATCCAAACCCTTGAAGGCTCCTGAAGATGCCATTGCTCTTGTGGAATGAGCTTTAACTGTCCTTTGCAGGGTCTTACCATGGAAGTGGTAGCATAAGGTAATGGCCTTTGAGATCCAAGTAGAAATAGTCTGCTTGGTAACAGCCTTCCCCAGAGCTCTGGGGGTGAAAGGATATGAAGAGTTTGTCAGTCTCTCTGATAGACTTGGTGTTGTGCAGGTAGAATCTGATCTGCCTGTGAACATCCAGGGAATGCAGCACCCTCTCACGGTCTCCTTGCGGGTTTGGGAAAAAAAAACAGGTAGCTGAATGGCCTGATTAAGGGACAGGTCATTGACTACTTTGGGCATGAAGGACAGATTCTTAAGTGTAACATTATCTTTGTGGAAAACTAGAAAGGGTGGTGTACCTTGACGAAATGTTCTGACAGAGTTCACTTTTGGAGGTGGTAGATATGCCTCCATGAGATCTGAGCGTATTCTGCACCCTAGAAACACAATGTCCTGAGTTGGTTGAAGATGGGATTTTGGCAGATTTATCTGGAATCCCAGAGACTGCAGTAAGGTCACAACAAAGTGGATGTGCCCTTGCAGTATTTGTTGGCTGGGAGCCTGGATCAGCATGCCGTCCAGGTAGGGGAATATCTGTATTCCTTTTGTCTTGCAGTGAGCCACCACAGGTGCTAAGCATTTGGTAAAAACTCTGGATGCAGTGGAAAGACCAAAGGGCAAGGCAGAGAATTGCCAGTGAGAGGAACCCACCAAGAATCTTAAGTATTTCCTGTGGGAAGGCCTAACTGGGATGTGGGGATGAGCATCTTTTATGTCTAATGTAGCCATGAATCCCTGTGAGATAATCAGAGGGAAAAGGGCTGGTAGGGTAAGCACTCTGAAGGTAGGTACTTTTAGGAAGAGATTGAGGTAGGAGAGGTCTAGGATGGGTCTCCATGGTCTGTCTTTCCTGAGGACCAGGAAGAGCCCTGAATAGAAACCTCTACCTTTTAAAGAGGAGGGAACTGACTCTATAGTGCCCTGGTCTAACGGCGTCGCAGCACTGGTTGTAAGAGGTGAAGCTGTAGTGTAGGAGGTCAAGGAATCCCCCGCCATATGGAAGGGGAAAGCCATGACATGAAGTAGCCACCCTGGAGGATGGACAGGACCCACTTGTCTATGGCAAGGAGCAAAGAGGGAGACAGTGAGAGAGGTGGGCAGACAGAGGTACAGTAGGAGGTGGGGGGAGGCAAGACTGGCAGGTAGTCAGATGCCATCTGCCTTGTCCTGAAAGGGAGTTCTCTGGCTAGAAGCAGTGGATGCTCCAGGCAGAGGAGGTTTTCTGGTGGACTTATGAGGTTTAAGAGGAGGAGTGGGCCAGAAGTGCTTCCTAATAAACTGTGTTTTGGAAGGGTAGTTCCTGTGAAACTTGGGGATTGGTGAGACCAATAAATGTTTAAGGTCCTGCACCTTTTTTGCTTTCTGTTGCACAGATTTAAAGAGGTCTGAAACCTTAGAGTCAAAAGGTGCAGCATTGTCCAGGTGGGCATCAGTGAGCTTTGCCCTGAAATCATCTGGCAGGGGTTGTAGGCGAATCCAGGAGTATCTGCGTAAAGCAGATGCTGATGCTGCTGACCTGGCAGAGGATTCAGCAGCATCATAGCTACACTTGTGTCTGGTGACCTGGGAAGTGACAGCCAGGAAAAAGGACAGTGATGCTCTGGCAGGGGAGTCTGGGATATCTGCCAAATGTTTGGTGGCAGATTGTAAAAGAGAAGGTGTACTTGGCCATGTGGGTCTGACACAGTTTGTGGCTCTGAAAGCCAAGGTAGCAGAAGTATATATATTTTGCCTAATCTTTACATAGTCTTGCTGTCCTTGTCACCTGAGAAAATGGTGGTAGTAAGCAAGAGTTTAGTGGCTTTCTCAGCTGCGACAGAAATAGTGGCTGGGTCAGCTGGTGGGCACTATCAGATGCTTAGCAGAGTCAGGCACTTTGTAAAGCTTATCCGGTCTGCGGGGGCAGGAGGCTGAGAGTCAGGGTTCATAGATGCCGAAGAAAAGGCATCTTGGAAGGCAGGGAGGAACAGCAGATGGGCTAGGGGTTACCATCCGAATGAGGTTGTAGTACCTCTTTTGTACTTCAGACATCTGAGGAATCCCATTTAAAGAACTCCTTCATCCTAATAATTGTCTCACTGAAGGTCAGATCTTCCACTGGAGAATCAGGGTCCAGTGACGCTCCCTCTGGGGATCCATACCCCAAGGGTGAAGAGAGTTGGGAGTTGTAGGACAGAGATTCCTCAGAGGAATCTGAAAGGACCTCCTCTTCCCTGGGAGCCTGATCTGCAGGCAGGGGCCTAGGGCTTAGGAGAGGAGGAGAGGTGGAGGCAGAAGTAGGTGTAGGCCTCAGTGCCATAAAGGCACTGTAAAGACTCTGGCTGAAAGCCTGCCAATCAGGCATGCTTTCTGAAGAGGAGGAGATACGATTTCTCTTTTCCCTTCTTTTTAGAGGGGCAGTGGACGTTAGTCTGGAAACCGGTGACTGCAAGGGGGTCAGAAGGCTAAGACGACTCCCCATGAAATGCTGGTTTACCCCGGTGTCAGCTAGAGGTGCAGGAATAGCCTCAGCCGATGTGCTCTCACCTGTGGATGGTTCGGCGTCAGAGTTAACTGCGACCTCCAAAGTGGCAGATCCAGAATTCGATCCTGAAACCAGACCTATGCTGGCCACAGGATGAGTCTCGGCCAGAAGAGGCTCAGCAATAGTCAAAGGCCTAAGGTCCCGGCCTTCTTTTTTGGCGGTTCTATGGTGACGCTGGAAGAGCCCTCCATCCTAAGCGCGAGAAGTTTCAGAAGTTTAAAGCATGCAACCGACTATGCAGTTTTCTGTATAAATGCCTGGCAAATAGGGCAGGCCTAATGGTCATGAGAATTTTCCAAACAGAAAAGGCATTTATCGTGGGTGTCCTTATGAGAGATCTGGCATCCACACTGACGTTTACCCTTTCTGGGTGACATTAACAAGCAATAATCAAAATTAGAAGCACTAAAAAAAGTTCTCCAATGGGGTACTTATCTGAATAATGAATATGACGTCAGCGGTAACAGAAACACCTGGCATACAACTGATTGCTGAAAACTTCTGAGGGTTGGTGCGTGCCAACATCATCTTTATCGCCCACGAAATCTCATCCAAGTCTGACATACCACAAAGGGAATGAAAGCTTTTGAATACTGGCCATATGTACACGAGACTGAAGGGATAAAACCCATATGCAGAATACTGCAACATGGGAATAGAAGGACATACTGCAGATAAAGCGTTACTCATTTTTTCACGATTAGTCAAAACACACCTTAACATGAAACTGACAATTCAAACTTCTGAAAATCAAAGTTGCAGAAGTACACATTTTTCCCCACATTTAATTTCTCCATCATCAGAAAGAATAGGACTGGAATTAAGTGTTTAGCAGCAGGGGGGATCAACTTAAGCTATAGCTGCAGGATCAGGTTTGGAACAGTGTAAAAAAATTTGAAAGAAACTTTATACATCCTGCCTTTTTAGGGGAAGCTGGCTATTAGGAAAATTGTAGGCAGCAACATCCTCTAAAACAGAGAAAACAAGAGGAATGGGTGTAGGATCTGGAAATTCCTTCTGTAACAACTCATAATATTTTCAGAGGGACTGAGAAAATGAAAAGTTATGTACTTGCCATAACTAGGTATTTGTGTTGTCCATTTTTCATTCCACCTCACAAATGGGTCGTGCATCAGATATAAACTCAAACTTGGCCACTTTCCCAGACTTAAGATCAGAGTCTTGAGCTCCTCCCCCTACCCACAATGCTCCATGCCTTCAACTTCCCAGATCGAGTTTGCTGTCCTATAACTAACAGAGATTACCACAATTACAGAGAAATAAGAAAGTACAGTTTTGTACCTACCATAAATGTAGATGTCCGAACTGGATAGCATCTGCAGTCATAACAACTGGGTTGTCCTGTCGTCAGGCAGCCCTTCAGTCGGCCGGATTCCAAAGTCCGGGTCCGGCTTCGGCTGATGTCGCACTTCACCCGACGTCATCTCTGTTGGTCTTCGGGTATAAAGGCATCAGCCGACGCCATTTTCCTCAGTGTTTCTTGCCCCAGATGCCAGTAGCCCTCTTGAAGGCTAAAATTTTGGATAGATGCCAATGTTTCCAAAAGATAGAGGTAAACACAAACATAAGCATGTATGTACATATATACAAACAAATACACCATAAAAGACTCCCCACCAGCTAGCTATTAGGAGGGTAAACACCCTAGGAGTACCACAGAGGGAAGGAGGGAGGGTAATCCTGACTGCAGATGCTATCCAGTTCGGACATCTACATTTATGGTAGGTACAAAACTGTACTATGTCCTTCATGGATGCATCTGCAGTCATAACAACTGGGTAGAATACCATAGCCAACTAGGGAGGAGGATAAAGGTAAATTATGGTGTGTTTAGGATCCCTTGCAGTACAGCAGTGGCAAACCCTGCTCGGGATCTGGAATATAGAGGCAAATTGTAATGTTTGGCAAATGTATGCACGGAGGTCCAAGTAGCCGCCTCAATAATGTCTTTGGTTGCCACTCCTCGTAAGAAGGCTGTGGTAGTGGCTGTTGCCCTTGTAGAATGAGGTGTTATGTTCTGTGGAATTGGTTTTCCATGGAAGGAGTAACAGAATCGTATGCAATTTCCTATCCATTTGGAGATTGTCTGTTTGGAAATAGCTTTTCCTTCCCTTCCTGTTGCATAAGCTACGAAAAGTTGGTCAGTCTTTCTGCTATTTTGTGTTCTGTCCAAGTAGTAGCGTAGCTGTCTATGTACATCCAAGGTATGCAGTATTCTTTCCCTCTGTTTTGTGGGTTGGGAAAGAAGGTAGGTAGGTGGATTGCCTGGTTTAAAGACACTCTGGATACCACCTTAGGCATAAATGTAGGATTAGTCCTCATGGACACTATCTTGGTGGAAGATTAGGAAGGGTTGCACTGCCATTAAGGCCTGTAGTTCTGAAACCCTCCTTGCTGAAGTAATTGCCAGTAGGAAAGCAGTTTTCCATGACAGGTGTTGTAGGTCTGCTGTTGCTGCTGGTTCAAAGGGTGACAGTGTCAACTTTTCTAGCACAAAGTTTAAGTCCCAAGCTGGTAATGGTGGTTTCCTTGGAGGTTTTACATTCTTGATTCCTCTGAGGAACTGCCTGAGCAAAGGGTGCGAAAAAACAGGTGGATCAAAGCTGTATTCTGCTGAAATAGCTGATGCATGTATCTTGATGGAGGAGTAGGACAGGCCTGAATGAAGAAGTTCGCCAGATACTCCAGAATGTTAGGCATATCTATGTTTGACACATCTTTTCCTCTTTCAGTACTCCAAATGACAAACCTTTTCCATTTTCCAGCATAGTTCCTTCTTGTTGAAGGTCTGCGTGCTTCAAGAATAATGTCTTTAACTCTTTGGGAAAGTTCTGGATTAGCTGCTGCTATGTGATGTTCCATGCAGTCAGTTGCAACGTTTTAGGTTTGGATGTATGATGCTGTAGTTGTTCTGAGTTAACATCAAAGGCATCAGGGGTATTGGCCACATATTGTTCCGAGACATGCTCCTCAGCAGTGGGTACCAGTGTTGTCTTGGCCAGTTTGGAGCTATCAGGATTATCCTTGGACGTTCTTCCTTGATTTTTAGTAGTACTTCGTGTATCAAGGGAAGAGGTGGGAATGCATATGCTGTTAGGCCTTTCCAGCTGAAGGAGAACGAATCCACTTTCCATGCTAGTGGGTGGAATGTCCTTGTGCAGAATTTTTTGAGCTGGTGATTGAGAGGTGATGCGAATAGATCTATCTGAGGCATTCCCCATTTCTTTGAGATGGTTTTGAAGATGTCCGGGTGCAGCTTCCATTCGTGGGCATCCGGAAGTGGTTCTGCTTAGTATGTCTGCTAGAGTATTTTCTTTTCCCGGTACAAATATTGCCTGTAACTGGATGTTGTAGCTGAGTGCCAGGGTCCACAGCTCCAAAGTCATTCTGCATAGGGGGTATGAATGAGTGCCTCCCTGTTTGTTGATGTACCACATGACTGTGGTGTTGTCTGTCCTTATCATCAACTGGCCCTCTGAGAAATGGTTTGAACTTTTGGATTGCCAGTTTTACTGCCAGCATTTCTTTTAGGTTGATGTGCAGGTGCAGTTGATCCTGTGTCCAGAGTCCTTGCACGCATTTGTCCAGCATGTGGGCCCCCCATACTAGGTCTGAAGCGTCTGTTGTGATGGTCTGGCTTGCCTGACATCTGCGAAAGGGTAGGCCTGGGTTTGACTGGCATGCCTGAGCCCACCATAGGAGCTCCTGTTTTAAGCATGGAATTAGTGGGATTTCTGTTTCCAGGCTGTGTCTGTGTTGGGACCATAAATTCTTTAGGTACCACTGTAGTTTTCTCATATGTAGTCTGGCAAATGGGACCAAGATTATGCATGATGCCATGAAGCCCAAGGCCTGGAGTACTTTCCTTGCTGTTATCTTGTTCAGTTTTGTTAGTGCCAAGAAGTAAAGAGGGAGTTCTTTTTGTTTTTCTGTAGTTAGGAATGCCATTTGTTTCACTGTGTCCAATTCCGCCCAAGAAGGTCCTTGTTTGGGATGGTATCAGCCTTGACTTTTGTAAATTGACTGTGTATCCCAGTGCTTGTAGCAAGTAAATGACCCTTTGTAAATCTGTTGTCAGCTTGCTTTTGTTGTCCCCTTGTAGTAAGCAGTCGTCCAGGTATGGGTAAATTTGAATTCCTGTAGTCTGCAATGGGCGATTACTGATGCCAGGCATTTTGTGAATACTCTGGGCAGTAGATAAGCCAAAGGGCAATGCTGAGAATTGATAGTGCTCTGATCCTGCAAGAAATCTGAGGTATCTTCTGCAGATTGGTCGAATGGGGACGTGCAGGTATGCCTCCTTGAGATCTAGAGTTACCAGCCAACACTCCTTGCCCAGCATGGGAAGAAGTTGCTGTAAGGTCAGCATTTTGAATTTTGGGACAATGATGTATGTATTTAAGGTGGACAGGTCGAGAATTGGTCTCCAACTTTTTTCCTTTCTTGGAACTAGGAATAGTCTGGAGTAGAACCCCTTTCCTTGCTCTGCTGTTGGCACTCTTTCCACAGCTCTCATGTTTGCTAACTCCATTATCTGTTGTAGAGCCTCTGTTTTTTGATTTGGAGGTAGATTTGGCATTCCTCTTTTGACTGGTAAAGTGTGGAAGTGGAACCGGTAGCCTTGATCTATGGTTTGTAGAATCCACTTGTCTTTTGTTATGTAGTGCCAGTTCTTTGAAAATAAGGTTAACTTTCCGCCTAAAGGAGCTGCTATTTGTTCCCTGGTAGGCGGATTTAGGGTTAAGTCACTGTGGTTGTGTTGATGTAGTGGCAGAGGTTGTGTCTGTGCCTCTGTTGTTACCTTGCCACTGTCGTCCTCTGTAGGCACCTCCTCTAGATTGGTTTCTGCCTCTGGAACGTCTGTTCCTGCCCCTTTGAGATCTTGTGGAGTCAGGAAAGGACCAATTTTGGCAGGCCAGTTCCTGCTAAACCTTGGGGTTGTACCTGCAAGAAATCTTTAACCGTTTGGACAGATTTTGCCTTTTCTTCCATTTTCTTCATAACCTGCTGGGCAGGTGTACCAAACAAACTTGTCTTATCCATAGGAGCATCTAGCAACTTAGCTTTAACATGATCCGGTAAAGCTTGCTCTTTAGCCATGCATGCCTTCTTATCACTGTGCCAGTCATGGCTGATCTAAATGAAGCCTCCAGTGCATCATAGCCACATTTTAAGGAATGGTTACTAACCTGTTGTATGTTATTTACCATTTCTAATACATATTTCTTATCAAGAGATTCATCAGTGGTTAGCTTTTTAGTTAATTGATCAAGCATAAACTCTTGGTATTGTATCATGTGAAACTGACAGTTTAAAGCTCTAGCTGAGAGAGTAGCTGAAGTGTAGACCTTTTACCCCATCTGTCTAATGACCTTGCTTCCCTTTCAGAAGGAATAGGGTTTTAGCTATGGTCGGCTACTGCCTTGGGACCCTGGGATATAGTTTCGGGTCTGCAAGTGGGGCCTTGTAAAGGTGGTGATGAGTATCTGGCACCCTGTAAAATCTGTCTGGTTTGGCAGGGGCTGGGGGTAAAGAATCTGGAGAGGAGCAAACATCATTGAAAGCATCATCCACCACAGAGAGAACAGGAGGTATAGCTAAGGGCCTGTGCTGTGGAAGGTGCAGAAAGGTCCTAAGTCTTTTCTGGAGTCTGAAAAATCCTGTTGCTGCCATTGGAACTGCTCTCGCATGGCATGTAAGGTTTCCCCAAAGGAGAATTCTTCTGGTGGGGAAGCAGCTGGAATGGAATCTTCAGCATCAGAATCTTCAAAATTGGAGAAAGGAGCCTCTGGCTGGTCAGTTATGTCTGATTCATCAGCAGAATCATCAGAGGACACTGGCTCAGGGGGCTCTGCCCTAGGTCTCTTCTCTGGGGGCTGAGAGGCCCTGTCTGGGTGAGATTGAGATCCTCTGATTAATGAAATTAAATCTTCTGCCAAAGTAAGCATTTGAGAACTAGAAGAGGGCCTGGTAGTGGGGGGTTTAACAGGCACTGTTTTAGTAGTCTTGGCTGCTTTAGCCCTGGCGAAGGCCTTAATGGACATGGCTGCTGGAGGCCTAGCTGCACCACGTGCTGGGGTAGAGACATCCAAGGGAATGGTGTCTGATAAATCAGTGGCAACCACCGTAGTGGATAAAATTTCTGAGGCCGATTCAAGAGTGGTAGCAGGGGCCTCAGTTGTAGAGATAGATTCAGCTGTACTTTGAGCAGTTTTCGGTTTCGCCGAAACCGAGACACTCGCGTTTGCTTAACCGTGGTTTAGACCGAAACCGTGGACCGCGAGTGTCGGTCTTTATCTTTGCGTTTTTTGGCAGATTGGGAAGTCGGAGGATCCGGCGGCATAATGTACGCAAAATCAGAACCGAAAAACTGTTCTGCAAACTCCGACGCCTAAGCGTTCGTCGGTTGAAAGAAGCACAGGCCGAACAGGCTGCTACGTCGTGGGCTGGGCCTAAAGAAGGCAGGCAATGAGAGTGGAAATCTTTATGAGGTATTTGTTTCCCACAGGTTAAACAATTATTAACTTTTTCTGACATCGGCTGAGGCAAGAAAGGTTCCCCAACGGGGTACTTAGCTTTAGAAGTCTTCGAAGTAGTATTCGGTAGAAGTAATCTCTGGATCCGACCGACCGGCACTTGCGAACAGCTTCTGCTTCGGGCGCCACGCGGCAAGAAAGACTGAGGAAAATGGCGTCAGCTGATGCCTTTATACCCGAAGACCAACAGAGATGACGTCGGGTGAAGTGCGACATCAGCCGAAGCCGGACCCGGACTTTGGAATCCGGCCGACTGAAGGGCTGCCTGACGACAGGACAACCCAGTTGTTATGACTGCAGATGCATCCATGAAGGACATCCTGAGACTCAACCCTGGAACCCAAGGGTTCCAAAGTCTTCCAAGTACTTAAAGACATCAGGCTGGGTGATGGATAAGAGGAATGAAAAATGAAGAGATACCTAGCTATGGTGAATACATAACTTTTCAATCTCGTATTATCCTTTTCATTCCTCCTCACAAATGGGTCAGAGTCCCCAGCTATGCAATTTCTGGGTGGTCCTTAAGGAAGGATGTGCCGGAGCATGGTCGAGCCAGAGGATGCCGTACTCCTGGAACTAGTTGTTCAGCTTAGAAAGAGTAACAAAGTATGAATCTAAGACTAGGCTGCTGCAGCACAAACTTCATCAACAGAAGCTGTGGATGAGAAGGCAGATAAAGTAGCCATAGCCCTAGGGGAATGAGGCCTGGGAGGTCAGGGCAACTATATACCTCTCTGAATAAATGAATGAAATGCAGTCTGTTATCTATTTTACTAAAGTGATTTTGGAAACTGCCTATCCTGACCTGTTTGTAGAGGAGACGACAAACAGCTGATCAGACTTTTTCTCGCTCTGTTCTGAATAGGTAGAAATGTGACTGAATATGCAGGAGATGCAACAGGTATTCACCTTTGTTCGAAACACTGGTTTAAGAAGGTTTGGCTGACAAGGCCTGAAGCTCTGAAATTCTCTTAGCAGAATTGGAAACTACTAAGAGGAGTGTTTTCCAAGAAAGAAATGTTTTATCACAAGCTTGCGGGTTCAAAAGGCTTCTGGGTGAGGCCTTGCAGTACCATCGTGAGATCCCAAGGAAGTGAGATCTTTAGAGGTCTAAGATGAAACAGCCCCTTCATGAAAGCCTTACATTGTTTGGGAAGGGGGGGGGGGTGAATTTTTCTTCCCACCGTGTAAACTGGAGATGGCAGCCAGTTGGAGTTTGGTGGTGGAGAATAGCTCTTTCTTGAAAAAGAGTACTAAGGAAAAGAAAAATATCTGCTATGGGTGCTGAGAAAGGGTCAATATTTTCCTTAGATCCCCAAACAGAAAACCTCTTCCATTTACTATCATAGACCTTTTCGCTGGAAGCTCTCTCAGATGTCAGAACAATGTCGTGTACAGAGGGGGCTAGCCTGAACTTTCTTACAATTACTGAAACTGGAGAAACCATATGGTCAGTCTGAAGGCATGGAGACTGGATATCTGAGTCGCTGACAGTTGAAATGTAAGATTCTGTATTGGATCCAGAATCCAAGGTGGAAACACGAGGTGAGAACAAAGAAAGAAGAACCACACCTGGCGAGGGCAGAAAGGGGAAATGAAGATTAAGGAACTCTTAAACCTGTTGGTTTTCTGTAGAATTTTTGGTATCAATGGTAATGGAGAGTAAGCATAAAGGAGACCCGGAGGTCAATCGTGGACTACAGCATCCCTCAGTGACTCCACCTCCAGGGTGATCAGAGCAAAATACTTGTTGCAGTTGCACTTGGCGTTCAGAGAAGCAAAGAGATCGCAACAAGGTTGGCATCAATGTCTGAAAATTATGTTTGTTACTGACTGTTTGAGGGACAACTTGTGAGGGGTCAAAATTGACCTGCTGAGTCTGTCTGCTAGAACGATGGATATCTCTGGAATGTGCGTTGCAATTAGAAAATTATCTGAAGATACTGCCCACTCCCAAACTCTCATGGCCTCCTTGCACAATGGATATGAACAGATTTCTCCTTGTTTTCTGATATACCAGACTACTGGCATGTCTGTGTGGATCGCAATCATGCCCAGAGGGAGAACATCCTTGAAGGCTTTCAACAAAAGGAGGACTGCTCTCATTTCTAAGACACTGATATGCAATTTGGTTTCTGTGATGGACCACATGCCTTGGACCATCTTCCCTAGAAAGTGTCCCCCAACCAAGACTGGAAAGCATCTGTGGTCACTGTGGCTACGGCTTGCATAAGAGAGAACGGTCCACCCAGGTGGTCATGTGATTCCAGCCACCACTGAAGATGGTTCCTGCAGATGTGAGATAACTTTATGGGGGCAGACAGAGAATGGTAAAGGATAAGACCACTGAACTACTGTGGTTCTCTGGAGAAGCCTCAAAGAATCTCGCCATCGGAACTAGACGAATTGTGGCTGTCGTTTACCCTAGACCCCTTAAAAACCAACCTGGCTTGTGGCTGCAGATGCAGCAGCACATCTTGCATGTGTTGTCTGAAGTAAAATGCAATGCATTGGCAAGTAAGTGTCCCTATGAACTCTAGGTTTTGCACAGGTGTCAGCTTCGATTTTGCTAGAATTATCATGATGCCCAGGTGGTTAAAGATTCTCACTAGACAGTCTCTTGATTGTAAAAGAAGATGCCTTGCTGGTGCAGTTAGGAGCCAACTGTCTAGGTATGGAAACACCTGGAATTCTTTTTGTCTCAGGTGAGCAGCTATGACTACCAGACATTTGGTAAACACCCGCAGACTGTTGTGAGGCCAAAGGGCAGTGCCCTGAACTGGTGATGGTCTCCCAGTCAAACGCACAAATGACTTCTGGAGCACCTGCCAATTTTTATATGACAGTACAAGTCCTGAAGATATACAGAACACATCCAATCATCCTTGCATAACAGTGGCAAAATGGACTGAACTGTAACCATTCGGAACTTTGCCTTCTTGACGAAATGATTCAGATTGCAGAGATCCAGAATAGGTCTCAGATGCCCTGTACTTTCTTAGCACCAAAAAGAAGTGAGAATAAGCTCTAAATCCTTTTTGTTCAGTAGGGACCTCTTGGATGAGACTCTTGTAGAAGTTTTTGAACTTCTTGTAAAGCGTACTCCCTCTGACTGGGTGGCATGTCGGTGAGTCTCCTCCTTGGGCCTGGAGGGGTTAAGGAAAAGGGAATGTACTAGTTTTTGGATATATTGTTTAGGGTGCAGGGATTGTTTGTTATACTTGTCCAGGCATACAGGTGCAGGGATAGATGACCCCCGACTGCCTCCACAAATGCACAGTCAAGCAGCTCTTCAGGAGAGCTGGAAGGACCAGTCAGGAAAAGGTTCCCTGGAGCCCTGATTCTGTAAACCCCCCTGCCCCTGGGATGCTGTCTACTACTGAAACCTTCCTCTCTGCCTCTGAAGGAGGTATCCCCGCATGGGTGCTGAAGAGAGCCCTGAAGACTTCCTGAACCAAGTTTTCTTCCCTCCTCTCTAGTTCCTGGAGAAGGTCCTCTGAGGAGTGGAAAACTTGATCCCCACGGCAGAGTCGTGTGGGTGAATGCGTCTTTCACAGATGAAACAAACTAGCAGGACCCAAAGAGAGCATTAATGAATGACGCCTTGAAGGGTTCCGCAAAGTCAAAGCCGCAACCAGGCATGTCTACTGATGGCTATGGCTGTACTGGCTGCTCCTGAGGTGCCTTCCGTCACATGCAAAACCAACCTCATCAAGGAATTAGTGAGGGAAGAAAGAGTAGCCAGTTGGGGAGAGAGCTTTTTCAAGCCCTCCTTCAACCTAGTCTCAGCAAGAGAGTTGGACAATTCCTTAACCAGGTTTCACTGCAAACAGATTAAGTGCACAAAATAGTTCAACGACCGCAGTGCGAAGGTAGCAGAGGTGTAAATGAGCTTTCAATGTCTGTCCTTCACAACTCCTTGTTAGGTAGATGGATAGTGCAGCTTTGCTCTGCTAGCTCCTTTTTAGTGGCTGCTGCAATGGCAATGACATCTAGGGGGACACCCTTACTCCAATGTGTGCAATCTCATGGTGGACTCAGGAACCTTTTCGAAGTGTTTGGGAATAGGCTCAACTGTGCCTGGTTCCTACCAGGCCTGGAGAAAGGACTAGGTCAATCAGCTCATCTGTCGGGGGAGTCACCCAGGAGATAGATAGGCCCATCCCAAAAGCCTCCAGGAACACAGATTCCTCAGAAGGAGGTTGGGAGACCATCCACCTTTCTGCTGTAGGAGCTCTAGGATGTCTCCAAAGGAGATGTCTTTAGGTGGTGATCAGGAAACTCCCTCTCTCATCAAAATCGTTTTCCTCAGTCAGAGACTCCAAAGGGTAGTCTATGTGCCTCATTTTACACTTTTTCTTCCGAGGGAACTCCTCAGTGGGGTGGTTCCAGGAAGGCGTCGGAAAAGGTACCCCCTGGGGAATAGTTATCTTGGAGGCTCAAGACAGGTTGACCTAGGACAGGAAAGACGAGCTCAGTTCTCAGATCCAATGAAGGACAGGGTCAAACCCCAGTGTGAAGAGACTACTCTTTAAAAGTAGAGAAAGCCCTTTGTGCGAAGTGGAAAGTCGACGGGGCTGGGAAAGACCTGTCTCTGACAACTATAAGTTTGAAAAGCCCTGTCTTTCTTCCTTGAAACCAAAGTTACTCAAGGGGAAAGGGCAGAGCCACCCACAGATCAGAGACCTCCAAACAAAACCGGACCCAAGCTATAGAAGACCAAAGCTCCACACAGAATCGACGGCCCCAATAATGTCTGAGCCAAGGTCAACCAGCCCAGAGTCGGCAGCGGCATCTCGGGTCCAGGATCCACTCTGATCCAACAAAAATGTTGCAGTGCCAGTCAGAGAAATTGGAGTCGAAAGAAGCAAGCTTCCTTGGATCTAGCATAGACTCTAGTGTATCCAGGTTCGGAGTTCCGAAACCAAGGGTCAAATCGGAAAAGGAGTCTGAATGGATGCGGGAGGAGCACTCATGGATCCAAGATGGCACACACATGACAACAACCCTATCTGGATCTGTGCCCTTAGGAACTTCCACATCATCCTGTCAATGTCAGCCTTGGTGAAGCTTCAGGAAGACCTGGAAGACACCAAAGAAGCATGTTTTTGATTTGGTAGGGGTTTGAAGGACCTCTGAAGGAAGAGCAGGGGACACCAGCTCCACCTGGAAGGTCAATGTTAAGCTCCTAATCACTGGATCCAAGAAGGTGGAACAGGGCAAGGGGGATCCTGAAATAACAGGATCCAAGGTCTTAGAGGTGTTCAGAACCAAAGACGACAGATCTGATAACACTTTGGATCCGAAGCTGGCCTCAAGACATTTGGAGTAGACAATCTAATTCTTCAGATTCAAGCACTTGCAGGGGGGGTACTCAGATCAGCAGACAACTGATCCAAGACTTTAGCCTTTTTTCTGGCTTGCTCTAACTCCCCCCCCCCCCCCCCCCCAAGGAAGCAGAGAGGAAGTGTTTGGAGCTAGTATGCTTAAGGGGGAGGGGGTTGAGCCCAAGAAGAGTGGACGGAGGCAACAAAGCTCCTCAGAATGAGCTTGTTACGACGATCAGCCAAAACTCAAGGGTTGAACATCGTACACACCTCACATTCAACATCTTAATGGTCTTAAACCAGACAGACACACTTCTTGTGGGCATCCGAGTTGGGGCTCTTGTGCTCACAAGTGCATCTCTTGAACCTAGTAAGCTTCTCTGCTATAGTAGTACACTATACAGAAAACACCAATACGATCAAGAACTACTTAAGCTAGCTGTCAAATCTAAAGTTTAAACTCTTAAACTTTTAAAACCTTTAAAACTTCTAAACTTTTAAGCTAAAAAGTTTCTTTTGTTTGTAAAAGTGCCAAAGGCACGAGAAAATGGGGAAGAAGCAAGAGCAAGGAAACCTAAAGTCCGTGACGCCCAATAACTAGGAAGAGACAAATTTGAAGGAAGGAAAAAAAAACTATAGTATCAACAGCAAAGCTAAGTCTACTGAAAAATCTTGTGAAAACCTCAAACTTATCTGAACCAAGAGACTGGAATCATGTCTGGTCACAACGGATGGCAGACAAGACCTGGGGAGTTGAGGAAGGCATGGAGCATTGTCGGTAGAGGGAAAAGTTCAAGACTCAGATCTTAAGTCTGGGAAAGAGGCAGAGTCTGATCCAATATCTGATTAAAGAACTATTTGTCAGGAGAAATGAAAAGGACATCAGATCTGTTTTCTCCCACTGAACAGTCGCTAGCAATATTCTTCAAGAAAGACAAACCCCCACACAGACTGATTAAACGACATCTCATTAACCACCTTGGGCATAAAGGATTTGTACGGAGAGATGTCCTATCATTATGAAACACCAAAAAAGGTGAAGCCGCCATCAAGGTCTGGAGCTCAGATACACTTCTGCCAGAGGTTAAAGCAATCAAGAACAGTCTTCCAGGTGCAATGTTGCAAAGCAGCAGAAGCAGGTTCAAAAGGAGCCCGACTCAGTTTTTTCCAAGGAAAAAATTAAGATCAAAAGCAGGAGTAAAGAAAAGCTGTGTAAAAATCTTACCATAACCATAGATGTCCTTTTCCATGTTGCAGTATTCTTGGTGTGGGATATTCCACCTCAGGCGACCTGTACATTGGCTCCTATACAAAAGCTTCAGGTTGCCTGCTGTAGTTGCATGGGACGTCTCATGCAGGGCCATAAACCAGGGACCTTAAATGCGACGTCTGCATGCACAGACCTCAGAACTTTTAGGCCCAAGCAGGAGTAGCAGCCAGTGATGTCAGTCATATCATAGGGTCAAGGAGCCATTATGTGGTTACATAGGTCACAGGATAGGGTGTAGACCCCAAGAGACATGAGGATGAGTGATTGGGGGGGGGGGGGGAAGAAGGATAAGAGGGTTTTGGAGGGTGGGAAGGAATACTGCAACATGGAAGGAAAGGACATCTATGATTATGGTAAGATTTTACACAACTATTCTGTGTCCTTCTATTCCTGTGTTGCAGCATTCTTGGTGTGGGAGAGTACCACAGGTTAGTTGGAAGGAAGGGTGGAGGTAGAAGAGGCCGATCCCACAAAGCTGCCCTGGCAAATACTGCCCGTGCTCTGGAGACATTGTCTAATTTGTAGTGTTTGGTGAAAGTGTTAATAGTGGACCATGTGGCTGCTTCCAGTATGGAAGCGGTGTCCAGGCCTTTTAAATAGGCTTTGGAGGCTGCCATTGCCCTGGTGGTGTGAGCTTTGACTCCTGTGGAAGCTTTTTGCCAAGGCGTAAGTAAAGCCAAATAGCTTTCCTAAACCAACATGCAATGGTTTGTTTGGAGACAGCCTTGTCCAGGCCCCTGGGGTGGAAGGAAGCAAAGAGTTGATTGGATGATTTACTAATGGATTTTGTTTTGTCTAGGTAAAATCTTAGCTGTCTGTGTACATCCAGGGAGTGGAGTACTCTCTCACCATCATTGGTAGGAGAGGGGTTGAAGATTGGAAGAGGAATAGATTGGTTTAAGGACATAGTTGACCACCTTTGGCATGAAGGAAGGGTTAGTTCTTAATGTTACCCTTTCCTTGTGGAAGGTAGTGTATGGGGGGCACGCTATTAGGGCCTGTAATTCAGACACCCTTCTGGCTGAAGTTATGTCCACTAGCAGTACTGTCGTCCATGAGCACATTTGCAGAGTAGCTGCACTAGCAGGTTCAAATGGAGACTGGGTTAGTTTTCCCAGAATGAAGTTGAGGTCCCAGGGTGGTGGGATGGACTTTCTTGGAGGTCTGATGTGTAAGACCCCTTTTAAGAATAGCTTCACATCGAGCTTGGCTAGTAGGGGAGGGTCTACTGGCAGGCAGGCTGAGACTGCCAAAAGATGAACTTTCACTGAAGAGTAAGAGTCCACCCTTTACTAGCTGACACACAAGCAAGAACTAGGGGGGGATCTACTATGCATGGATCCCTGCCCTTGTCCAGACACCATTTTGAAAATCTTTCCCATTTAGCTAAGTATGACTTTCTTGTAGTAGGTTTCCTGATCTCCCTTAGGACTGAAAGCATGTCCTCCGAGTAGTGGTACCTGAAGGGAATTAGAAGTTTATCGCCCACAGTGTCAGTGACAACATCTGCAAGTGTGGGTGGATGAGGGTTCCCTTTTGTTGTGTCAGAAGGTCCACCTTGTGGGGTAACTTGTGGTGATTGCCCTTGGCTAGATTGTGAAGTAGGGGGAACCAGTGCTGCCTTGGCCAGCAGGGAGTCACCAACAAGATTTTTGGTTCGTCTCTCCTGACTTTCAGGAGGACTTTTTGAATAAGCAGGAAGGGAGGAAAGGCATACAGAAACCCTCCCCTTCCAAGAAATGTTGAAAGCGTCTACTCTCCAAGCTAGAGGGGAGTAGGTTGTGGAGCAGAAGGTCTGCAGTTGTCTGTTCTGGGGGGAGGCAAGCAAGTCTTAATTGAGGAGTGCCCCACTGGTGGACAATGTCTAGGAAGACCTTCCTTTCCAACATCCATTCATGCTGTGGAGAGGATGTCCTGCTTAGAAGATCTGCATGTTTGTTGTCCTGCGAGGGGATGTAGGATGCCTGCAGGAACAAGTGTCAAGAGGCTAGGTCCCATATCAGTAAGGTTAGTCTGCACAGGTGGTACACTTCTGTTTCCCCCCTGATTGTTGAGGTACTACATACAACTGTGGTGTTGTCTGTTATTATTTGGAGAACACCTGCTAGTAGGAGAGGGCTGAAGGTTTTAAGTGCTAGGAGGACTGCTGTCATTTCCCTCACGTTGATGTGTCTGTTCCTTAAGGAAGGGTGCCACTTTGCTTGGACCCTGTAGGAAGCTATTGTGGCTCCCCATCCAGAGTCTGAAGCATCTGTGTGCATAACGGTTGGGAGAGGAGGCTGTAGAGGAAGGCACAAGCTGAGCTGGACTTGCTGAATCCACCAAATTACTTCTGCCTTTAGGCAGGGCAGGAGAATGATTTATTGCTCTAGACGATGTTGGTGTTGAGACCAAACATTTTTTAGATACCACTGTAGCTTTTGTATGTGCAATCTGGCTAGTGGAAGCATGGGGACTGCTAGCTGCCATTAGGCCCAGGGTCCTTAGGAACTGCCTTGCAGTTATTTGGGTCTACAGCAAGGCTTTGAAATGGGAGGTTGGGGAGCTGACCTTGTCCTGGGGAAGAAAGGCTTTCATTATGTCCATTTTGATCATGCAACTCAGAAATATTGTGTTGTTCTGGTGTCAAGGATAATTTGGGGAGGTTTTGTTGTAGGCACATGGTGAACTGTAGACGGATTAATAGGATTTCTTTGCAGTCTGCTAGGATCAGGATGTAATCTAGGTAGGGATAAATCTGAATCCCCCGTGTTCTGCAATAGGCAATGGCCAGTGCCAGACATTTTGTGAACACTCTGGGAGCAGTGGACAAACCAAAGGGCAAAGGAGTAAATTGGAAATGAAAGGAGGGTTCAGAGAAACGTAAACATTTTCTGTGGGAGGGTAGAATGGGTATGTGCAAGTAGGCTTCTTTCAGGTCCAATGTAGCCATGAAAGCCTTGGCCGGTATGAGAGGGAGTAAACTTGGAAGGGACAACATTCTGAAGGTGGGCACTTTTAAGAAAAGGTTTGAGGAGGAAAGGTCTAGAATGGGTCTCCATGGTCCATCCATTTTGGGGACCAGGAACAGTCTTGAATAGAAGCCCTTTCATTCCTGTCCTAGGGGGACAGGTTCTATGGTGCCCAAGTTCAGAAGGTCCGTCAGGACCTGCGGGAAAAGGTCTCTGATTTCTTGGGGGGAAGGGGACACCCCTTAAGTGTGGCCTTCCTTTCCAGAAGAGGAAGTATCTTTTTTGGATAATAGCCAGAACCCATCTGTCTGTAGTGACCATTTTTGAAAAGGGGAGGCAGTGGGAGAGGCAGTCAGAAAGGGGAAGGGGGGGCAAGGCAGTCACTCATTGTTGGGGCCTCCTCTGTCTTGAAAGGGTTGTCTACAGGGAGGCAGAGAGGCAGCTGGCCTGGTAGGGGGTTTTCTTCTGGTTCCTCTTCTTTGGAAGAGGTAGGTCCAGCAGAGGGTGGGTTTCATCTGACAAATGAGGCCTTGGCAGGGTAATTCCTGCAATATTTGGGAATTGGGGACACCAAGAGATGTCTGATGTCTTGTAATTCCTTGTTCTTTTCCTGGAGATTTTTAAACAAGTCTGCTGATTGTTTACCAAACAGGAAATTAGGGTCTTGGGGGGGGGGGGGCATCTAAGATGTTAGACTTGAAATCTTCAGGTAAGTGTTGCAGATTAAGCCAGGAGCATCTCCTGAGAACAGAGGCAGATGCTGTAGAGGCCTCTGCAGCATCATAGCTGCATCTAAATGAGTGTCTGGCTACTTGGACAGCCAGAGATAGTTTGGAAGAGATGTCAGCTTTTTTGGGGCAGTCAGGAGTATCAGCCAGCAGAGTAGAGGCTTGACAGACCAGGTCCAAAGCATATCTGGTCATATGGGTTTGATAGTTGATGGCTCTAAAAGCCAATGTGGAAGAGGTGTAGACCTCCTTTCCAATTCTATCCATTGTTTTGCTGTCTTTGTCCGTAGGTAAGAGAGGCAGACAGAATGAGTCTGGATGGTTTACCTAGTGAGATGGCAATCACAACAAGATCTGCCAAGGGAGGCTAGACTAAGAATTATTGGTCATTGGCACCTTGTAGAAGCGGTCTGGCCTGTTAGGGGCAGGTGGCTTATAATCTGGTGTCTTTGATGCAGAAGCAAAAGCATCTAAATAGGCAGGGATGACTGGTGGAATGGCAGAAGGAAAGGGATTCCACTTGTAAAAGCTCAACATACCTCTTTTGAGTTTGGCATTTGTGAGGTGTCCCATTTAAAATATTCTTTCATTTTGGTGATGGTTTCACCAAAAGTGATATCCTGGGGGGGGGGGGGGGGGTCTCCCTCAATAGATTCATCTGGAGAATAATACTCTTGTAGGGTGGAAATTTGGAAAGTGCAAGAAATGGATTCCTCAGAAGAGGAATAACAGGTCTCTTGCTCTTCTTCCCTCTCTTGTGAGGTAAGTGGTTGAAGAGAAGAGGCAGAAGCAGGCCTAGGGCTAAGCAGAGGAAGGGAAGCTGGAGAAGAGGCTGGGGACCTAAGGGCCAGAAAGGCCTGCATTAAGGAAGAGATGAAGGACTACCAATCTATCAGGCCTACCTGCAGGTGTAGCCAGATGTTTCGTTTTTTGTTTCTTTTTGACTGGGATAGAATTAGGATAGGCATGGAGTCGGATGCCTGGCTAACAGTAGCAGGTGTGTGGTGGAGGGATCCCGGCCGGAGGCCGGGATGTCTGGTTCTCCCTCGACCTTAGTGGTAGCCGGTGTCTGGGTTAGCTCCAGGGACGTGCCGGTTGTCAACTGTGAAGCAGCTTCCTCCAAGGTCGCCATAAAAGTTGACGGATCCGTTGGACATCCCTCAACTCCTAAAATCGGTAGCTGGCAGGGCATCTGATAGCAGACCAGCAGAGGAAGAGGGCCTAAGAAACTTGGCCTTCTTTCACGGGGGTTCAGATGAGGCCTCCGAGACGGGATCCATCCTAAGAGCGAATATTTTAAGCCGCTGGTTTTCCAGGTAGATATTTAGAATGGCCAGATGGCTGCGAAGGGTCTTAGGAACGAAAGATTGGCAGATGAAGCAAGCATTGTGATCGTGCTCCCAACCAAAGCAAAAAATGCAGCGGTCATGCGTGTCTTTATGGGGTATCTTGTGCTCGCATTGGCATTTGCCCTTTTTTGCTGACATTGGCTAAGGATTGCTCCAACAAACCAAGCTTTAGCTAGAAATTAAAGAAAACCCCAATAGGGTACTTAGCTTTTAAACGTCTTGCAGTGAAGGAGCGAAGCATACGATGTGTCGGTCGTCTGCAGCTGGAAAGTTCTGAGGTCTGTGCATGCAGACGTCACATTTAAGGTCCCTGGTTTATGGCCCTACATGTGATGTCCCACGCAACTACAACAGCCAAGCCGAAGCTTTTGTATAGAAGCCGACGTACGAGTTACCAGAGGTGGAATATCCCACACCAACACTGCAACATAGGAATAGAAGGACATTAGGCTTTACTGGGGGTCTCATATGAAGAATGCCTTTTAAAAACTGTTTGACTTCAAAGGCTACAGGAGGATTCAGGAGCAGGCAGAAATTACTGACAAAAGATCTTTCACAGAACATGCTAGGTCAGCATGTAGCAGTTCACACAGGTAGGAAAGGACAAAGGAAACTAGCACTGAAAAGGGATCCTTGTGATATTTAAGACACCAGACAGAATTTCTCTTCCACTTGAACATACATGATTTTCTGGTACTGGGCTTTTGGCCTCCTGCAGGACCGTAAATACATCCTCAGAAAATTGGTGACGATAAGGACTCAAACCCTATAATTCAAAGTGTCAGTTGAAAAATGGACAAGTGAGTGTGCAGGAGAGATCTGTTGTCCTGTCCAAGTGGACCTGAAGGATCTGAAGGTCCAAGTGGTGAGGTAATTTGTGATGACTGCCCCTGGCCAAATCGAATAAGAGGGGGAACCAGTGCCATCTGGGCAAAAAGGGAGTCACTGACAAGATTTCTGGAGTGTCTTCCTTTATCATGTGAAGGATGTTGAGATGAGAAAGGGGAGGAAAGGCATAAAGGAACATTCCCTTCCAAGAGAAAAACATGGCACAAGTTAAAGGAAATGGGACTCTGGAAAAAAAACTGAAGGAGTTAGTTAAGAGGAAAGGCAGAGAGATCCATTTGAGGAATACTCCACCAATGAACTATGTCCAGAAATGCTTCTCTGTGAGGTATCGACTTGTGAGGCTGTGTGCTGGACCTGCTGAGAGAATCGACCCCAAGGTATTCAGACTGCCTGTAGGGTCACCTGCAAGCTGACAGCTACTTCCCAGGCTTGAGGAGTTAGTACCACATGACTGTGGTGTTACCTGTAAAAACCTTCACGGGACCTGGCACTCACAGCAAGTGGAAAGCTTAAAAAGAAAATGAGAGCTCTCAATTCCTTGATTTTGATGTGATCTGCCCTCAGTTTCAAGGAACAAAGGCCCTGAACCTTCAGGGTGCCTGAAGTGGTTCCCCACCCCAGCTCTGAGGGGTCTGTTTAGAGTCCCTGGGTTACTTGAGGAGACTGAAAGGGAGCACTCAGACACCTGTTGAATCACCAGTGAAGTTCCAGTTTGAGACAAGCGAGCAGAGAAGCTAGACAGTCTAGCAGGTGGAATTGTTGAAGCCACACTCATCTGAGATACCACTGAAACTTTCGCGTATGAAGCCTGGCCCAGGGAAACATGGGGTTGCTAGAATACCAGAGCCCTTAAGAAACTCCTTGGCCAGAAGAAAGGACAGGGGAATCACTGAAAAAAAATAATTTGAGAGAGAACACCTTGGTGACAGGAAAAAAAGACAAGCGATGGAATGGTTTGAATCCTGCAGTCTAGAAATTTGTGATCCTAAGATTGAGTCAACACTGACTTCTGAAGATTGACCATGAACCCCAATCTATGAACTAGAAGCTGGGTAAAATAAAGATCTTACACTAGTGTAGTTTGGGATGGGGCCTGAAGCAAGAGGTCATCCAGATAGCGAGATATCTGAATGCCTCAAAGCCTGCAAAAGGCTTATTTCAAATTTTTAGCTGCACCAGAGTACTGGCAGGTTAAGTAACTCACTCAGCATCAAAAAGTAGGCACATGGAGCTTGACGGAATTGAACCTTGGACTACAGGAAGCAACTCATTAACAGTTCTTAGCTTTAATCCTCTCCTCTAACTGCAAGACACAAGTCACACAACTTCAAATGTTTTAAGGTCCAGTGGAAAAGGACAGACACCGGACTTGACATTCTGGAATATTGAGACAGAAATGGCAATAAATTGATCCTAACTGGACTAAAACATGCAGCCTACTCCTCTGGAGTCAAGACATGCTACCATCTGGCCACAAGGTCTGTGTGAGAATCTAGACGGCAAACCACCCTAAACTCAAAAATTCTAGGCAAAGCAACACAATGTCTGCCACTGTCCACTGGGATGGGATCACGCCCATAAAACTCCAAGCCCAAAGCCAACATCTGAACCACATAAGAGCTAAAGGCATCTTAAGTCTTCCTCCGAAATGGGAGGAGAAGTGGATAGGAAGATGGGACTCCAAACGCCCACAAAAATGGAGGAAACAATCACCGAGCCAAAGACAAGAGGTGTGAGCACTCTCCCTCCAAAAAGTGGAGCACTCAATCCCTGCACACAAGACTGTGGAGCATGCCTCCCAAAGAACACCAAAGAGGAGGAAATCTCAGAAGAGAGGCCACAGAGAAAGACACTCCATACCAAGATCAAAGGAGCAGCTTCCATCTAAAGTTGCACCAACTTTCTCCTGCAATAATGGCACACACTTGGCACTAGAGAGGAAGTATAACAGCCTGAATACTAACACATCAGCCTACGGGCAAAAGTGGCACAAACTCCTGAAATACCTCTTCCCCCCAAATGTAAAAACTCAAATCAGTACAGAGTACCTAACAACCCTTTTCCCCACAATAAGGTAGAGATGTTCCCTGGCACCTAACAGAGTATTATGCAGGGAATGAAGCTACTGACTGAACAGCCTACTAATCTCAAAAACAAAACATTTAAAGTGGCTGTCCAGGTGGATAAATGCAGCCAAGCCATTCATATCAGGCGCAAAATTGTGCCAACAGCCCTACATAGTGCACTGGCCTCAAAATGAAATATAGGAAATAAAGAGCAGCACCAGCATAGCAATCTCCAAGGGGAAGGCAAAATCATCCCCAATTTCAGTGTCAGGAAGGATCTACACTGCAGTCCTGCCTCCAACTATACCACAAGGAATACTGACAGAGGATATACACACTACAGGCCTTGAGACTAACATAGCAGGTGATCATTTTTCCAGCCTTACTCACCTGTTGGCACATCCTGCCTGCCACATTATCAGCAGCAAAATACGGGCTCAAGAAATGTGGAGAGCCCACCAATATCACTAAAAAGTAAGCCTCAGATAGTGGGTCATAAATTCCACTACAATCTGACAGAAAGATGCATGCCAGTCAATCCTCCTGCAGTCAAGGAGCAGCACAGTAAAGATGAATGATCCCTTCCACCAACATTAGGCACACAATGCAAGTGCTAGCCAGAATGGGTGCCCAAAACACCTTTACTCTAGGGTCCAGGGTTTATCAGAACTTTTGGAACGGACATGAACAATGCATGTGGAGCTAAGCTTGAGGAGAGCACACTAGACGTCTGCACCAAACCAGAAGACAGCATCCAAATGCAGTCCCTATTGGTCCTGCATTGAAAGTCAAGATCACACCAACAGTTGAGCACACACCCAACATTTCCCACATGGATCTGTGCATAACTACAGGTTAATTTTACCCCAACTAACCAGCCCAGAAGGGCTGGGAGGAGATCTCCAGAACATGAGCCTACAGCCCCCAGTACCCACATGACCAAAGCTTTTAGCAGATGATGCTGATCAGGCAAGGGAAGAGTGGTGGTGCTAATACCCTCTGGGATCCATCCTAAGCTGAAGGGACACTTATGCATGCATAAAGCACCCCCACAGAAATGAAGTGGAGCAGAATCCAACTGCTAGTAAACGATGATCCCTACACCCCTAGCACGACCAAAGCAAAATTATCTCCATAAAAAAACAACAATCCCCACCAATTCTCCTAAAAGAACCTCAGACAAAACAGCCCAAATAGCAGACACTGACAGACTCCCCCTGTGGTACCCAAAATGCTTTGTATTACTTCCCATCACAGAAATTGTAGAAAATTAACAACTGTGTCAACAAGTAGGAGGAACAGTGAAATTCAATCTCAGCAAGCAGAAAAAAAATGTCAAGTGCAGGAGAAGACTGTGCTGATGTAGAAGAATTTCTGGAAAACTATACGGACTGCTGAGTTGCACACAGGATAAACCCAACCTTAGGACCTATCACAGAGGGCTCTAGATGCTAGATCAACAAAGATGGTCATGGCCTTTATCAGATAAAACAATTGGGAGACCTCTTTCATTTCAGAAAAATAATCATGTTCACGGTTGAAAATGAATATTCTGAACTATGCAAGTTGCAAGACAAAATAGAAGACTGGATGGTAATCTTGCGCTGTCAACCCAGAAACACAGATTGGGGAAATAGGAAGTCTGGTTCCTACAAAGGCAGATATTAAAACAATTTTGTAAAAGTCAAAGGATTTTACTATGAGACAAACCTGAAATGCAGCAAAATATCCAGGATGCAGCCAAAATGAAGGCAGCAAATTCAGCTCATGTGACTACAACCAACCGTTTTGCTCCCTGTAGACTTGAGGGGCTTTGAGGGGGGCTTAAAATGAATTTCACAATGGAAAACATCAGTTAAAAAAACATCACAGCACTGCTTTCTCAGAACAAAAATATTTTGGAGAGCACAGATGAAAATGTGTAAACGTACCTGTTTGGATGTCCCAGCATTCTTTTTGTAAGCTGAAAATAAATTAGAAAATGTAAACAAAGACTCCTCTACTGGCCATGACTTTGCTTAAAATGTATATAGTTCAGCCAAAGCACTTTCAGCAACACAGCCTGGCATTTTCAGATTATAATTTTACCTGCGACTTTTAGCTATGACATGTATGACATATGCCTAAATGGAAATGATACCCAACACATACAAGGTGAAGACTGAAATTGTGCAATGCACCAATTTAGACTCAGAACCTTGCATGATGCATCATACTCTACAAAGGGATCAAAAACCAGAACAAGGAATCACTTTAAAAACATCAAACTTACGTATGCACAACTTTTCATACTAATGTCAAAAGGAAAGCCAATGTCCAGTGGTCTACAGAGACAGCAAATTAATCCACCTACCCCAGTACAACAGAAAAATCCAGGTATAATTCTTAAAAACAGGAATTGCTTACAAAAACTCAACCAAAGGAAAAGGCAAATTCAAAATGACTACTCCCACAAGAAAGAACAAGAAAAAATGAAACAGATCAAAATGTAATAAAAAAGAGATTTAAGGCCAGTAAAACAGAAAAAAGTGCACAAACAAAAGCAGAACACAGAATGAATATGGAGAGGCTCTAGACAAACAAACAGCAGCAAGGATTTGTTATGCAGATACCTGCTACAAATAACATGTCTGTATTCTTATGCCAGATCTGAAATGATGACTCCCCTCCCCCCAAGATGGCTAATAAGGCTGAGTTATACTTTCCAACAAACAGAACTTGGCATATTTTATCCAAAGTTTCCATGCTAACTGATGGACACGCACCCGTGAAGATGCACATTCTATCAGCATGTGCCGATTGCACAAGTGTGCTCAACCGTATGCCTGCTACAGCCAACCCATCAAAAAAAAAAAATATGTGCACTCACTGTTACAGAGAGACGCACTAATACACACTTGTCCAACTAGCAGGGAAACCTACACTGAAATGGCCTGGGAGACTGGTCATGCATACAGACAGTGTAAGCTATCGAGCAGGGTACTCATTATACATACAACTAATATAGTAACAATGCACCAGTCTCAGTTAGCCTTCTGGATCACAGACACATTCAAAAGCTAGGTAGAATCCCAATCAAAGTTCAATGGAGGAAGCAGCTGGAGGAATACCCTAGAATAAGCACTAAGGGTGATGGTGAAGAAACCCATCTCAGACAAACTCCAGGGCTACAGCAAGTTAGTTTGGGGGTGGGGAGTACTATACAGCAAATACACACGTAGTTACTCCTCCCAATAAGCTTGAATGGAAGCAGATCAAATAACAGCCCTGAAAGAGACCTGTCAGTGCCCCGCCCAAGAAAAAACAACACAGATCTGCCACTACTATAAAACTACCACCAGAAGATGAGAATAGCTACTCTGACAGGGAAGCAGACCCAGAGGTAGAGGGTAAAATGCCTGCCCCCTTCCTGCATCCACTTTAAACTGGATCAGAGGTCTGTGCTGACATACATCTTCCCACAAACTAATTTAGGAGCGGTAGGTACTTCCAACACCTGCAACTCCTTAAGTGAGTCAGACAACCAAACCAAAGGTTGTGGGCAGGCTACTTGAAGCTCTGTAGAACCACTTAAACAGGCTCCATAGGTAACATTAGAAACAGTCTACTAGTATCTAAGCCTTCCGAACTCCCAGAGTAAGAAGTTGAAAGATGAAGAGGTTTGCTTTCACGCTTATAACTTACTGGCCTTCAAAAAGTCTGATTACTAAAATCCAATACCGTTACTTAATTTTCTACATGTCAACTGAGATTATTTTTGAAGGAAGCCAATAATGAATTTACTACCAGAAGGGGAAGCTTACGCTGTAGTCGTATAAGCTGCTGCATATATGCACCTTTTTTTCCTATTACTGACAGTTTCTAACATAATGTTGTGTGTGTGTGTGTGTGTGTGTGTGTGTGTGTGTGCGTATGTGTATATATATATATATATATATATATATATATATACACACACACACATATATATATATATATATATACATATATATATATATATATATATATATATATATATATATATATATACACACATATATATATATATATATATATACACACACACACACACACACATATATATATATACAAACATGATTGTTACTACAGCTACATACATAACTCTCCCTCTCTTTTGACTAGTGTGACTGACTATTTGCTTAACCGAAATTCTATCCACTTACATAAGGAGCAGCATTCAATTTAAATCACCCCCTTTTGTCTAAAGCCTCAGTACGGTTAAGATAACAGTAAGCAATGGCAGCATTTCAAGTTCTGATGTTACCTTACAAGGCTCAAAACAGATCAATTCCTGTTAACAAACCAGTACCATTACATATCTAAAAGATATAGGTCCCTGTCTCAGTGGAGATGACACGCTCGTTAGATTTCTTATACAACACTTGCTAGGTTGATCAGCCTAAAATTGTTGGGACTGTTTTGACAACCCTCCACCACTTGTGAAAACTGGCCCCATAACAAGCTATCACCACAGGTTGCAGACTTGTCCACATGCCAACATTTTACTTAGTGTGGCTAGTAGGCATTTTCTTAGATTTTCTCTGTTCTTTTCAGGAAGCCACAAGAAGTACTTCATGGTACTAATGAACTTGAGTTATTTGTACTTATGGTTGCAGTTATAATTGTAATTATGGTACTACTTGTCTGTAGCTGTGCTGTCCTCACTACTATCTACAGCATTTCGACAACTGTTTCCCAACTATAAGGTTTGCACGAAACATTTTTGCAAGCACATTATCTATATCCTGTAGATGGGTGATGACCTTGTCATTTTCCTTTTACTAACTATTAAAAAATTATATTACTGCTTTAAACCACTAACATCAAGTAGATTTAACAGAACAGAAATATTTGATAAAACAGGAATATTTGCACTTTGTTTAATTCTAAAGACTTGGTTAGTGACTACAACAATTATTGAAAACCACGTTGCTTCTCCTTTGCTGTCGTACATTTTGCTAATTATGTGATCCTGAACACATCTCCATCCTCTTTCTGATAAAGGATGATCATCACAGAAGATGTTCAGTCCACAAAAGTAATCAAAAAAGCACCACAGAGCTGGGCTGAAAATCCTAAGGAATAAGCCCCGACTACAACCTATACAACCAGAGTTCAAGTAGCAGCTCCTGGGCTAAAACAACTGGACTGGCAGGGGGAATGGGAATGACCAGATGACGGCAGCTTAACATGGGGATAGTCCAGTCTGCAGATTCAACACAAAGAGGCAAACAGGCAAAGACCCAAGACCAGGATATGTAGGCGCTGCGTTACCAAGATGATGATGGCAGTCATTAGCACGTGGGGGGGGGGGCACGCATGTGCATAGTGAAGGTGTAGTAATCCTGCATAGTAATGCATGCGTCTGTAATTTCTTACAGTAATGCAAGCAAACATTTCAGCCAAAAGAATCATCATACCCCATGGACATAGGGAAACAAAATCCTTACGGCTGCTCAGGTAATGTGAACTTATTTTGGCTCTCATCGCAGTGATGCTAATACCTAGCATTGTTGCTGGGCTCGAGATTTTCCTCAAAAGTAGAGGGTAGAGATGACCCTACAAACATCTCCCCACAATATTTAATTACTCATAAGAGAACCCTTGTTAGGGAAATTTATTTGGGGGCAGCTATAATGGGGAAGGCTAAAAAATACCTCCTTTCCAACAACAAAGCGGACCACAAAGCAGAGCCAATGCCATACACCAAGTCAGCTGGGGAGATCCTCCTAATCAAAATCTACAGAGCCCAGAAACAAAACAGCTGTAGAACTATCAGAAACCTCTTTACCACCAAAATGGAAAAGGGGAGTCATGGAAGGGTGAGACTCCCAACCAGGAACAATAAAAAACTCAAAACCAGGGAACCAACTGAATGCCAAATGAGAACTATATAGAAAGAGAGTTCTGGCACTTCTGAAAAATACTTATTAAATTTTGTTTACCAGTCAGATGGGTTTGTCTACTGATCATTTTCAGCCATAACACTAACCAGTTAGGCATTCACAAGTTTCAACAACAGCTAAACAAAACACAGCAGATGCAGCCCACTGGTCCAGAAAATGCAGGCAAGTACTGTGCCCACAATCATAAAGGGGAAAGAAAGGCAAGCTGACAGACAGCAAAGGCCCATACTCTATCCTTGCCAGGAAAAAGCAGATACCCAAAGAAAATGCACAGAATGCCCAGTAGCTGACCAGGTCAAAATGTTTAAACAGCCACCAAGAAAAGTCAGGAGTGGCTCCCATGGCACAAAGGTAAAGCTCTTACTGCTCTCCAGACAACCAGTGCTCAATTAGTCTCACAGGTGCTGTAGTGGCCACAGTGGGAAGTATGGGAGTGAGTGGATTTTGCTGACCCACCCATCCTGTTGGGAAGGAATCGGCCATGCCTCTCAAGTGTACCTAATTACGAGGAACGTACCTCACTTGGGGTCTTAAAAAGTTCATGTTTCTTTAAGTTCCAACGTGTTCCACATTTTGCCCATTTGTTCCACATTATGAGGGCTAGTGTTCCTCATTTTGGAGATAGAAGGTTGAGAGCTACGGAATCAGCAAAGTATCGCTGCAATATGTAGTGTACAGACCTAGAAAGTTCTGTGCTGCACAGGAATCATTTAGTTGGGAGGCCCAGTATGGACTGAGGTGTCTGCACATCCACAGGACAGCAATGGTGGAGCTGTCAAGGATTTCATGAGGTGGAGGGAAGTTAGAGGCTTGCAGTGTGCTTTACCTCCTCAAGGTCCCCAGAATTGGGTCAGGAGGTGGCTAAGCTGGGTCTAGTAGACCTGACGGACGAGGAGAACAGCTGGGGGGGGGGGGGGGGGGAGATAACAGGAGACAGGAAAGCATTTCAATCTCAAATTCCAGACTAGGCCAGCACCCACTGAAAAGTCTAACAATGAAGAGAAACAGAACCCTCTCCTAAACAAGGCCAGGGGAGAAAGCGAGGAAAGGGTGGACAGACTTGTGCCTTAAAGGAATAGACTCCCTCACAACCTCCCCACTACAACACCATAAAACCTTCCAAACTCTGCAAAACTTGGGGGAGGGACTGCCAAGATAAGGCTCTAGAGTGGCCTTCTTCCTTAGCCATACCTCTAAAATGTTCTATTTCTCAAGGAAGTCAAAGGAGAGCCCCTTTTCTTAGTCAAACTTTGCTAGGCCTAGGTGAGGGAACAGTGGACACAGAGGAGGTGTCAGATGATCCTCCTAAGGCTCATGGAAGAACAGTAAACAAAGGGTGTGGGGGGGGGGTTCCCTCAAAATATGAATGGGACTACAAAGTATCCTACAAAGATGTCAATCACCAGTTGAAAAGCTCTACTGTATCAAGTAGGCAGGTACCAAGCTAATTTACCTACTAAAAGAAGCACAGTCCAGTCCACATCCACAAGGAAATGCATTAGCCACTACACGGTGATAGCATCCACTGTTCAGAAAGACAGTGGATGCAAACTGCCCACAGCAGCCCAGCTGTCAAACAGGCCAAATGGGATGGCAGAACCCAGGCCTCTGAAATCCTACAGCAACACATACATAAAAGTAAGACAGTTGCAGAGCACAGATGACTACATTAAGCTAAGATAGTGGAAAAAACAGACTAATTCTCTGTCATCCTTTTCACGGAAGGGAAGACAGATACCAGAAGTGAAAAGGGGCCCCCTCCACAAAAATCATCTACAAGTGAGGCTGGGAATATGTTCAGAAGTTAATAAAAATCCATTAAACAATGGAGCAACTCAAATGGAACTTCTAGGGAAGCAGTCTTTCTGGAAACATGAAGGAAAGAACAGGCAAGAGCAGAAACAAATTTATGTCAAATACGTCTCTCTGTGAAGTGAGAAGGAGCATTCCAGTAAAACTAGGAGAGAAGGTAGACAAACTCCACAAAAAAATGACCTCTTTCCCGTCAACCCACAGTCAAACTGCGTCAATTTTAGAGCTCCAGATCATGGAATGAGCTCAACATTCAATTTATGAACTCTTCCTAAAACTAGAGGGCACTACCAACATATCTAAAAGCTCTACTGCTGTCAAATAAACAGCAGACTTTTAGATGCAGCTCTTGGTGCAAGGAAGCACAATCTCAAGTTTTCAACCAATGTGGAGGAGGAAGCAGCCATTGCACACTATGCAGTAAGTGCAATCCCAGTGCATGAATGGAGGAGAAACCCTGAAGACTATATACTGTAAATCAGAAGGTCTTCACTTAACAGATACAAGACAGTGGAAACACGTGATGGGGCAGTGAACCAACTGATAAATAAATTGCGAACTGCACTCTCAAAACCCAAGGCTGCATCAGGAGGGGAGACTGAAATGCACTATCAACTTAATATTAAAGGTACGGGTGCAAGCCCAAGCTGCAGGGTCACAGATCTTCTGAACACCCCTCCTCCTAAAAACAGGGAGTCAAGGTAATATCTCCACTAGCACACTGGGTTTTAACAGGGTCTAATAAAAGCCACATAGGTGAAAAAAACGAGTAGTAATGCATTAGCTGGGATTAAACAGCTTGCTTTGTGGCACAGCTACATTTCTTGTGCGAAGACAGATATAACATTTCTAGCTGTGAACTTTAACAGTCTAACATAACTCAAAAGCCTTTTGAAGCCAAGGTTTGGTAAACATTTTAGCATCAGCATTACATTCAAGAAAATGGTAACCACAGCAAATGACAATCTTAAGAGTCTTCAAAAGACCACCTGAAGCTAATGCAAAAGGTGCAGTCACACCATATAGTGCAATGCCTTACAGTAAAATTCTATGGCCACAGCAATAAAGTACAGTTTTGTACCTACCATAAATGTAGATGTTCGAGGATCCACATTGCTGCAGTCCTAACTATTGGGTAGTCCGCTGTCCAGTCGGCCCGAATACCAAAGTATATGGCTGACGTCGGTCAGGGCGCATTAGACTGACGTCAGTACGTCAGGGTACTAATGCGCATGACCGACGTCATATCCTCAGTCTTTTCTTGCCCCAGATGTCAGAAGACCTTGAAAAGATAAGGCCAAAAACCAAAAACTCCCAACATACCTGCACCAAAATATATGTACAAAATATACAAAATTAGCAGAATATAACCTCACCTACACAACCACCCCTAAACACAGAGGGGAAGGAGGGAGGGTAAATTGGACTGCAGCAATGTGGATCCTCGAACATCTACATTTATGGTAGGTACAAAACTGTACTATGTTCTTCATTCCACATTGCTGCAGTCCTAACTATTGGGTAGAATCCCAAAGCAGAGGTAAGGGAGGCTGGCAAATCATAAGGAAGCAGGAACTGACAACATGCCTTGCAAAATAGCTGTGGCAAAACCAGCCCTAGACTTAGAGTAGAGAGGAAGGTGATAATGCTTAGAGAAAGTATGCACTGAACTCCAAGTAGCTGCCTCCAAAATATCCTTAGTTGCCACCCCTCAGAAATGCTGTTGAAGTGGCAGTAGCCCTAGTGGAATGAGGCCTAATCCCAGCTGGAATCTCCTTGCCATGATGGGAATAACAAAATGTAATGCAACACCCAATCCATCTAGAAATAGTTTGTTTTGACACAGGCTTGCCCTGAGAACTCAAAGCAAAAGAAACAAACAACTGCTGAGACTGCCTAAAATCCTTAGTCCTGCTCAAATAATAACGCAATTGCCTGTGTACATCTAAAGTGTGCAAAATCTTTTCCCCTTTATTTTGGGGATCTGCATAAAAAGTAGGCAAATGAATAGTTTGGTTTAAAGCCACACTAGAAACCACCTTAGGCATAAAGGAAGGATTAGTGCGTAAAGATACTCTAACCTTATGAAAAATCAAAAATGGCTCCACTGCCATAAGGGCCTGCAACTCAGAAACCCTTCTTGCAGAAGTAATGGCCAACAAAAAAGCAGTCTTCCATGACAAGTATTTCAATTCAGTAGTAGCCGAGGCTCAAAAGGTTGTAGAGTAAGTTTCTCCAACACAAAATTGAGATCCCAAGCAGGAGTAGGAGCTCACGTGGGGTCTTATATTCTTTGCCCCTCTAAGAAATTGCTTGAACAAAGGATGCGAAAACAACGGTGGGTCACAATCATAGTGAGCTGAAATTGCTGCAGCATGAATCTTAATGGAAGAGAAAGACAAACCTTTGTCCAATAACTCAGTAAGATATTGAAGAGCCACACTCAAATTTGGCTCAGAAATCTCCAAATTGTTTGCTGCACTCCAAAATAAAAATCTCTTCCATTTTTCTGCGTACACTTTCCTTGTACTAGGTCTCCTGGCTTCCATAATCACATTTAAAACTTGTTGAGGAAGTTGAGACCTGCTGTCTTTCAAAACAGAATATGCCAGGCTGTTAGATGAAGAGAGTGAAGCTTGACATTGAGCAGGTGACCGTCTCTCTGAGACAACAGATGTGGAATCAAGGGTAAAGGCCATGGAGGCTTCTTTACCAGACTCCTCAGTAGTGGGTACCAGTGCTGCGAGGCCAATCTGGAGCTATTAAAATCATCCTTGGCTTGTCTTGTCTGACCTTTAGAAGCACCTTTGGAAGAAGAGGCAGAGGTGGAAACGCATAGACATGAAGATTTTTCCAACTGAAAGAAAGAGCATCCACTTTCCAAGCTGTGTGATGAAACCTCTTTGTGCAAAACTTTGGCAGCTGGTGGTTTAATGGAGAAGCGAACAGATCTATGTCTGGAGTTCCCCATGACACTGTCAATTTTTGAAATACATGAAGATCCAGTTTCCACTCGTGGGGATCCATGATTTGTCTGCTTAACACATCTGCTAAGGAGTTCTGTGCTCCCGGCAGAAACCTTGCCTGAAGAGTTAGTTGCAAGCTGAGCGCAGTCTCCCATAAAATCATTGCTTGCCTGCACAATGGGTAAGAATGTGTTCCCCTTGTTTGTTGATGTACCACATGACAGTTGTGTTGTCTGTTAGAATCAACACCTGCCCTGGAAGAAGTAATTCCTTGAAAGCCATTAATGCAAACTGGACTGCTAACATCTCTTTCATGTTGATATGTAGATGCTGTAGTCTGGCAGGCCACTTGTCTTGTATCCACTTTCCATTTAGATGAGCTCCCCAAGCAATGTCTGAGGCATCTGTCGTTAGAATCTGACTCGCCTCTGGCCGGGTCACAGAGAGTCCCTTGTTTAGGTGACATTCCTGAGCCCACCACAAAAATTCCTTTTGAATGCAAGGTATTATTTGAATGACAGTGTCCAAATCCTGGCAGTGCTGTGTCCATACATTTTGAGATACCATTGTAGCTTCCTCATATGCAGTTTGGCATTGGGAAGCACCAGAATACAAGATGCCATGAACCCTAAGGCTTGAAGGACTGTCCTTGCAGTCAGCCCGGACTGAAGAGATAGTTGATGGAAGTAACTGGAAAGATTCTTTTGTTTGTCCGGGGTTAAAAAGGCCATCTGGGCTGCTGTATTCAGTCTCACACCCAGAAAGCACATGTCTTGAGAGGGTACTAGACTGGACTTTATTTCGTTCACAGAATACCCTAGGCATCTTAGCACTGCTATGACATATTCCAAATGCTGTAGAAGGTCTTCCTTTTCTTGAGCCAGAATCAGGCAATCGTCCAAGTAAGGATAGATTTGAATTCCTTTTAGCCTGAAGTAAGCTATCACTGGAGCCAGAACCTTTGTGAATACTCTGGGCAGTAGATAAGCCAAAGGGCAATGCAGAGAACTGATAATGAGAATTTCCAGCTCGAAACGCAGATACTTTCTGCAACTTAGTCTTATAGGCACATGAAGGTAAGCTTCCTTGAGATCTAAAGTTACCATCCAGTGATCTTTGCCCAGCAGAGGTAAAAGCTGTTGTAACGTCAACATTTTGAACTTGGGAATGTCCAGATAAGTGTTGAGGATAGATAAATCCAAAATTGGTCTCCACGTGTTCCCCTTCTTGGTACTAGGAACAGGCGAGAATAAAATCCTAGGCCCCTTTCTGGCACAGGAACCGCTGAATGGCCCCTATTTGGAGTAACAGAGAAATTTGCTTGTGAGCCTCTTGTCTTTGTAGAGGAGGAATGTCTGGCATGCCTTTGAAAGGAGGCAAGGTATGGAAATAAAACCTGTAACCGTGGTGAATGATATCCAGAACCCATCTGTCTTGGGTAATTAAATCCCAATTTTCTTTGAAAAGAGACAGCCTTCCTCCCAACGGTGCTGCCAGGCGAGAATGAACTGGCAGCTGAAAAGGCAGGGCATTGGGTCTGCTTACGAAAGGACTGACCCCTGCCCTCACCAGAAGTCTGAGCAGGGGAACTCCCTGTCCTAGGTCTAAAAGAACCCTGAGCTCTGCCCCTACCACGTCTAGACCTACCCCTAGACTGGGAATCATAAGCAGGATAAGCCCATCCCTTAGCAGGCCAATTTCTACTAAATTTCGGAGGCTGCACCTGCAAAAAATCTTTAACAGTTTGCATAGACTTAGCCTTGTCCTCCATTTTCTTCAAAACTGCTTCTACAGGCGAACCAAACAACACATCAGACTGCAAAGGAGCATCCAAAATCCGTGTCTTAACATGCTCAGCTAAATTCTGATCTCTCAACCAGGCGTGCCTACGAAGAACAGAACCAGTGGCAGCCACCCTGGAGGAGGCCTGCACAGCATCAAAACCACATTGCAAGGAATGTTTACCCACTTGTTCAGACACATGAACTAAATCCTGCAACTCTTTACACTCAATACCTTCCGCCAGAGCATCCACCTTAGATTTCAACTGTGAAAGAAGATAATTCTGATATTTTAACATGTGAAACTGACAATTCAACGCCCTCATGGCTAAAGTGGAAGAAGTATACACTTTCTTTCCCCATCTATCCAAAGCCCTTGCCTCTATCAGGAGGGACAGGATTTTTAACAACTGAGGCCTTCACACCTTTAGGCCCCTGAGAGACAGTTTCGGGTCTGCCCTAGGACTCTTAAAAAGATACTTATGAGCTTCAGGCACCCTATAATACCTATCCGGTTTAACTGGGGCAGGAGGCAAAGAATCAGGATTCAGGGAAGCCTCTGCAAAAACATCCTCCACCACATTCAAAACAGGAGGTATAGCTAAAGGCCTATGCTGGGGTAAAAACAAGAATTCCCTAAGCCTTTTCCTGGAATCAGAGAAATCTTGACCTTCCCATTTAAAATGCTCCCTCATGGAATGCAGAGTCTCTGAAAATGAAAAATCCTCAGGAGGAGAAGCTGAAGGAGTAGAATCATCCACATCAGAATCAGAATAAGGAGGGTACTCCTGCAAGTCTTCAGCCGAAGACTCAGAAGCCTCGAGCATTGCTCAAAACTCTCAAACTCAGGTTCCACCCTAGGCCTCTTATCAGGAGGGGGCATAGAACCCCTTATCATAGTAATCAAATCCTCTGCCATTTTAAGCATATGTTTCTTAGGCAAAGACCCTGAAGCACTAGGAGAAACCCCCACTGAAGCAAAACTTGGCCTGCCCCTCAAAGAAGCCTTGGAAACAGAAGGGAGGCTCTAACCACCTTAGGAAGAGAGGGAAGAACAGCCACCTGAGAAGCCCCTCAGCCTGGCCTACTTCCTGAGAGGATACATCCTGTAACAGTAAAGTCTCTCCCTGAGACTCCAAAGAAACACCTGGCAAAACCTCCGGCTCCACTGAGCCCTCTAAAGAACCGACGTCTGGGACTGTCGGTTCTTCCACTCTAGGCTTTGCTGCTTTGTCCTTGCGTTTTTAGCGAAGCGGCGGAGCATCCGACGGCATTTTATAATTACAATGCTTCCCAAACACTAACCTGGCACAGTCTAACCTTCTCTTAATAGTGCGTTTGTTAAATCTAGCACAAGAGCGGCATCTAACAACGTCGTGCTCAGGCCCTAAACAAGGTATACACAAAGTATGGTAATCCCTATGAGGTATCTGTTTCCCACAAGAAATACAGTTATTCACTTTTTCTGACATCCGGTTAAATACTGAGGCAAGAAAAACAAAATATTCCCAACGGGTACTTAGCCAACTTTGATTCGGTCTGAAACTCTGGCTTCAGAAACTTTCAGAACGCCAACCTGCACTCGCAAAATTGCTTCTGCATCGGACCATGCGGCAAAAAAGACTGAGGATATGACGTCGGTCATGCGCATTAGTACCCTGACGTACTGACGTCAGTCTAATGCGCCCTGACCGACGTCAGCCATATACTTTGGTATTCGGGCCGACTGGACAGCGGACTACCCAATAGTTAGGACTGCAGCAATGTGGAATGAAGAACATCCACTACTAACCAAGACTGATATATTTTTGTATCGTTTCGTGTCTCCTCACATCATACCAAATCATAAAGTGAAGGGTCACTCCTGCACTCCTTACTCTCAACTCCTAGTATCACAAAACAGTTGAAGAGTGAGGTTAAGAGATTTCGGATACCAGTCTTCCACCACTCGGCCCCATCAAATCATGCTCACTTCAAACTATCCAACTAAACATGCTACTTCATTCTTCTCTTCTCACTGGTGGTACCAGAAGACAAAGCGGGAGATATAGGAGGACATTTTTGATCCTCGCATCCTTCCACTTACTGGATGGTAAGTGCGTTCTACGCCTGGCTTTTCATTACGCTTTCATGCTCTGCTGGACTGCAGACACCCTTTGGCAATCTTCATGCCTTCAAATCCCTGGGCCCTGTTTCAGAATATTGACCTTCCCAGGTAACAGCTCCTGAGATGACACCCAATTATGTGCTCTTGGAATGGGGAAGCAAACCACAGCTGGCTCTTATAGCACCCAAGCTAATAACCAATATTCAGTCACTCAAGGCATAGTCATAACTACACTCATCTACATAAAAGACAGTCTTTCCAAAACAGACATCTTAAGTTGCAAAAAACACTGGTATTCAAAGCAAAGGGGGGGGGGGGTTAGGTGTTCAAGGATAAATTGTAGAGTCCATAGTGAAATAACAGCTGATGGAAGAATGATGCAAAGGAAGAGAAGTTCTGGCCATGTCATACGACATGTGAATGGTCTCACTCCACCTTGAGTCACAACTAGCACAGGTTTTCAAGCCTCCTACAGTCGTGTTATTCTGAGGCAGGAGTGGGTCCAAGTCAGTTTTTGCCACTGCTCCTGGTCATACGGGTACCGAATGGCATGGGAAATGTTAAAGAGGGGGAGGTGAAGAGGCAATGTGGGCACTAACCAAGCATGTAAAGGCAACATTTATAAGTGATACAAGACTGTATGCACACACTGTTAGAAGGGCACAGCTAATCAGTGTGCACAGCTGCCCATATCACCACCCAAGGGAAGGATTAGGCCTTCATATAAAAATCTCCTCTCTCTGCTGGGACACCTGTGACAGTACCAATCTCACTAATGAAGGCCTTTCTGTGTGGCTTTTGCTCTAGGGTATCTAACCCATAAGGAGAAGAGAGGTTAAAGTCCAATATGGGGGGCTCATTGTTAGGAGTCAGAGGGACAGAAAGCACCTAGAATACAAAAAGAACAGGACCAGGTTTCACAGTGAGTTACCAACACAGGCCCACGTTTGGCAACAGGGTACAGACAACAATGCTTGGAAAAAGTATAAAGTAGCTACTGTTCACATGTCAGATACGTAGGCAATTCTTGAACTAAGCACTGGAAGCAACCAATACCTACTGTGGAATGGCTTGTTACTGTAGCAAAGGGACTGCTTGGTAAATATTCTATCTTCCCCAAAGAAAAGGAGATAAACAGCTAAAGATAGATGTCCTTCTCTTCACTGTTGCAGTATTCTTAACATAAGGGATTCCCTACCAAGTGTGTCCAAACATCCAGCCAGTATACCAAAGACTTTTACTACCCAAGGTATGCCATATGTGGCATGTATGCTCCTTGTGTACATATGGCATAAGTGACATCCAGATGTACCATCCTCAGAACTTCTCTGCCGTCAGTCTGAATGCCATCTTCAGTCTGTTCACCTGTTGTTTGCTGGTATATCAAGCCATTCACATAAGTGCCCTGTTCCTTCAAGTGAAACCAGAGCTGATGTGTAGCCAGGGTTTCAGTGCTTACTCTTCTGGTGTTTGCTGTACGAAGTAAAATGAGGATGGTAAGGAATTGTTGTGGAGCCCATTAAGAATGGTCGCAAAGGAGTTTACCATTCTTCAAACACCTAATATGGAACGAACATCTGCACAAAATATCATAAGATAGCGAAGAAATGGACAGTGACATTAGTAAAAGACAGACTGCATTCTAGCAATGTTGTACAGTACACAAGGAAAACTACAGTTAAATTTACCATAACAGTACATGTTTGAATAATCACTGGCGCATTAGCCTTAGCTATATGGGTAACATCCTGCTAGGAAAACAACAGCTGGCCAGCTTCCAAAGCTTCAGGGCACCTTTCACACAACAAAACTGTTAGACAGCTCAAGCTGTGCTAGCAAAAAGAATCTTTGGGCTCCAAGCCCTTCAGAGCTTTCACATTGAGAAATGGAGGCAGAGTCCTGAGAGGACAAGGCTAGGATTAAAAAGAAATTAAATGTCCACACCGTCAAAAGAATACATACCAAAAGATAAGGTGGAAAGATGGAAGTAGCTGCTAATGCAGCAGCAATCATTTGAACCTCTACCAATATGGTAAGTTTAAACAACTGTACTATGTTCATCATACTAATTACCGGTGCAGCAGCCTTGGCTATATGGGCAGATTACCAGAGCTTACGACATCCGGAAGAAGGAAGGGAAAGGGTCCAAAAATACTGGAGAATGGTACTAGCTACGCCTAATCTAGAGAGAGAAAGAATCAGGCTTGAAGTGCTTTGTACGAGTATGTACAGGGCAACAAGCTGCTGCCTTTAGAATCCAACCCTTTCCAAAAAGCCACAGATGAAGCAAAGGCCCTGGCAGAGTGAGCCTAGACCATGCCTGAAATAGTTTTTGCTGTGGTGAGAAAAAAGGTGCTGGAGACCACCATTTAGAAACAGTCTGCTTTGACACAGGTTGTCCTTTCTTAACTCCACAAGAAATTAACTGATCAGAAGCTTTATGTTTTTCTGTCAAGATAGTGCTAGAGTTATCTGTGGACATCCAACGCATGGAGCATCTTTCTCATTTCTGAAATCAGAAAATAAAACAGAGATGGATATTATTAGTCTGGCTTAAAGTAAACACCAATACCACTGTAGGCATAACGGAAACCTTTCTCTGTGAAAAATATGAGAGTTGAGCCACCAATAAGAGCTTGCAACACAGATACTCTTCTTGCAGGGGTTTGAGCAATCAGTAGAAGAGTTTTGTGTTAACTCAAAGTCAGCCAGATGAGCAGGTTTAAATGGAAAACGCTTCATTTTCTCTAAATCAAACTTAAGATCACAGAGAGGACCATCTCTTGTGCAACACCACTTTCAAAAACGTTCTAAGATGAGAATACATTGAAAGAGGTGGACCCGTGGGCAGAAAATGCAGAAAAGGCCAACAAATTAACCTCAGAGGAGTTAGATAGGCCACAAGATAGTAACTCACACACATTGTATAACCCACATATTGTAAAACCAGGGAGACACTACCCCTGAATGGGTTGCGGTTATGTTGTTGGCACCAACTAGAAAATCTTTTCCATTTGCTTACACTCTTGTATGTGATTTTCTAGTAGCAGGCCTTCTTTATCTCCATTAGTACCTGCTGCACTTCCTCATAAAATAAGTGCCTAAAAGGTATTAACAACCATCATCCAAGTAGTCAGTTTAAGTTACTTAGGGTTGGGATATATCGAACACCCTGTTCCTTGTGTGAGCAGATCCATTCTGACAGGGAGCTTTTGGAAACTGCCCCTGGCCAATTCCAAAAGAAAGGATAACCACTGCTGCCTGGGCCAGAAGGGAGTCATCACAATGATAGAGAAATTCTTTCTGAATCTTCAGAAGTATACTAGACATCAGTGGAAAAGATGGAAAAGCACACAGGAATAATACTGTCCTAGGAAAAGAAAATGCACGTCCTAGGCCTTCTTCATGGAGTCCTGGAGCAGAACTTTACCAGTTGACAGTTCAGACAGGAGACAAAACTGTCTACTTGAGACTCCACAAAGATGGTTCAAATCCTGGAAGACCCCCGATCTAATTTCCATTTGTGAGGGTCTAACTTTTCCTGCTCAACTTGTCTTTCACACAATTTTGTTTTGACAGAATGTAAAATGCTTGCAGAGTGAGACTGTGCTATAAGGCTATATCCCAGGCTAACATGGCTACTCTGCACAGGGGTTAAGATCTGGCTCCCTCTTGCTTGCTGATGTACATCAATGTGGTACTGTCTGTAACCATTAGAAGAGGTCCTATGGACAAAGAGGTGATTCAGAGAATTGAGTAACCTAATAACAGCAAGCATCTCCTTGATATTTATGTACTTGCATTAATCTTTTCTGTCCCAGATATCATGAACTTTTATTCCTTCTGATACTGCCTGCCAAGCAAAGTCCAGAGCATCTCTGGCGACTAGCCTGCTTTGGAGCAGGGAGGAAGGGAACACCTGGATTTATGGATATTTGATGTCTCCAACTGATTTTTCTTCTGACAAATCTCAGAACTGGATTTTGAAAAGATAATAGGTGTTGGGATCAGACACACCCCAGGTACCCCCTGCATCTATGGAATCTTGTGATTGCTATCATGAGAATCAGATGTCAACAGAACCAGAATCCTGAGGTATTCTCTTGCATATGGCTACAAAACCCTTAAAGTAGATCTAGGCAGTGAAAAATTCTCTCTGAACTGAGGTGTCTAGCAAGCAGACAGTACAGGAAAATAGTCCAGTGTGGACCCAAATCGACTTTTGAATGTTCTCTTGAAATCCCAGGATGGTGCAAGAGATCTCTCACCCAAGAGAGATTCCAGATAATACTATGCAAAGATAAGCAAGCCATCTAAACATGGAAAATGTGGATACCCTGGTAGCCTAATGAGCTACAACTGGAGCTAGATTTTGAGAACACTGTGTATTTGATACTTCAAAGGGTAAGGCAAAGAACTTACAACACGAATCATGTACACAACCTTAAAACCTGAAATTTGTGTGAACAGGGATGTGATAAGCACCTTTTAGATAGTGTTAGTTGAAATCTTGAATGAGGAAGGGGGTAAACAAGATAACAGCATTTTGAACTTGAGCATGATCACAAATTGGTTTAGCAAAGAAAGATCCAAACTGGTCTCCAGGCATTTTATTTGTCATCAAAAACATCCTTAAGTAAAAACCTTTGCCCAACTGGGAAGGAACAAACATTACTCCCTGTGAAAACATGTTTTAGGACAGGGGGAAATAGTGCAGTCTGGTAGTTGGGGAATTACTAACCAAAGAGAATTTCCTACTGCTCCCATCTGCGATCTTGTTGAATGATCTTCAGAACCCAGCTGTCTGACACTAACTGCTGGTAGAGAGAGAACTGGAGAGTTGAGACTTTCTGGAAGGGATAAAGGACTGCCAGAGTGGAAGGGAGGCATGGTCCCTTAAACAGTCAGACATGTTTGTCTGTCCTTAGTTTTGGGGCTTCCCTCCTTGTCATTGCTTTTTAAATGTCTGCTTACCAGCATTTTGCTGAGACAGATGATTTTGTTTCTTGCCAAAACTGGAAGAGGGGGTAGAACCCATGGACATTTTGGAAAAGGGAGGGTTGAAAATTGAGATTCCCTGAATTAGTTTACCCCCTCATCACATTTTAATAACCTTTGCCGCAGAGGGTCCAAAGCCTAACCACCTATCCAAAGGAATATTTAAAATCTCATTTTTCACATCATCTGTAAGGTTTTGAGAACACAGCTAAGCAAACCTCAACACAGTTCCAATGGCAACAGCCCTGGGAGTAGAATGCATTCAGTCATACAAACACTTTAAACATTGTTTAAACATATCAACAGGAAGCACACAACCAAAGCAAGAAATGTAATACCTATTTGCTGAAAATGTGTTTAACTATATATTTAAATATGAATGCAGGAATGCCTACCTCATGAAGCAATGGAATGACAGCATGGACAGGTAACCTAGAAACAGTGTTCTTTATTGGTCCATCCTTTTTAGTCTGAAGTACTTTCTGTTAAGAAAAAAATGCAAAAATATTAAAGTTCATCAACTCAGCAAGTCTTAACTGATAAATTGTACTGTTGGTAGTGCTATATGATACAGTTTTACAGAATGTTCTAACCTTCTAAAATTAGTAACTTTTGAACAATACAAACAATACAGCTGCACAAACATTCCCATATGACTGTTGCATACCAATGCAGAAAAATACAGCTGGACATAAAATTCCATCTAACAGTAACTACAGATAAGACAGAATCTTTGCCAACAGGTTCTTCATTTAACCATCTAGCCAATAAGGAAAGGTCTTACAAGCTCAAAGCTTTCTTAAAAGTCACTCTTGTATAGAGTTACCAGGCGTCCGGCAAAAGGAGGACATGTCCTCCTTTTCAGCACTGTCCTCCATCCGGCAAGCATTGCCTAAAAAGGTAAAAATGTTCAGCTTTCAAAAATATCCTTTTCAGACCGTTTTAAAAAGCAGTCCGGATTGAGAAGACCGGAAGCATCTATGCAGACGCCCAGAAGTCACTGCGGTTTAACAACAAGAAACAGGAATCTGACATGACTGCGAAGTCAGCAGTCTGTCACACAATCTGTATGTGTGACGAGGCTGCTGATCAGTCCCGTTAGTCTCACATTCGCTTCCCGCGTTTTAGCTGCGAGGGAGAGAGCGTGTGCGTAGAGAAACAGGGGTTGACAGTCATATTAGTGTTCAAGGTAAGTACTTTTTTTTTTTATCCCTGGCAGGGCTAACCAGATACATTTTCCTGGCAGGGTCAACCAGATTATACTAATACAATGCGTGTTTTAAGGGCCGCTGATTTTTTTTTTTTATGTATTATAACATGGCAGGGTTAAACCAGATACTAGAGAGGCAATGTGTTTTGGGGACTGTTTTTTTTAATACTCTGGCAGGATCAACCAGATTCCTGTGGTCTGTGTTTTTTGGGGGGTGTTGATGACTTTCTTTCATACCTCTCAACCTCTTACAGCAAGAAATCTGGACAAAGCCATAAATAATGCAGGGACAAAGGCCCAAAAGTAGGGACAATTTTTAAATACTGCTCTTGCAAACTTAAAAAGGTGATGTGATAACAGATCTTACATTAACAAATTTCCTGAAGGTTATGCAATCTGAAACTCAAATGTCTGACATTTTCTGACTTTAATCTTTAATGGTTTGCCAGAAAAACAATTTTATGATAAACAGACTTAAAATAAGAGGCAAAAACCTGTACACTTGAGAGGTATGCCTTTTATTTTCTGAATATATCCTGGTAAAACTAACCAGATATAGGGAGGCAATGTGTTTTGGGGACTGTTGGTTTTCTTTTTTTTTTTTTTTTTTTAATACACTGGCAGGGTCGACCAGATTCCTGTCGTCTGTGCGTTTTTCGAGGCTGCTGACTTTTTCATACCTCTCAACCTCTTAGAGCAAGAAATCTGGACAAAGCCATAAATAACAGTGGGGGAAAAGGCCCAAATGGAGCTACAATTTTTAAATACTGCTCTTGCAAACTTAAAAAGTTGATACAACAGATTTTGCATTAACAAATTTTTTGAAGGTTATGAAATCTGAAACTCAAAAGGCTAACATTTTTTTTTATTTTAATCTTTTAATGGTTTGCCAGAAAACCACAATTTTTATAAGTAACAAATCTAAAATATGAGCCAGAAATCTGTACATTTGAGAGGTATGCTGTCTTTTTTGAATATATCCTGGCAGGATTAACCAGATATAAGGAGGCAATGTTTTGGACACTGTTCATAGGTTCATACTAGGCTATCTGCCCTAGGGCATTTATAAGCCTAGCCAGAGTATGTTTGGCTTTCGCCACCCATTTTAAATTAATTTTGCTATGCCCTTTTTCGAGGTTAGTATACTGTGCGCCTCTGTCTAACAGTGACACAGAAGTGATACCCGGGGTAAACCTATGATCTCCCATCCACTCATCAAGATTCCTCTTGAAGAGAGTCAATGAGGGACTTGGACTGGGATTTTATTCCATAGTGAAGGGAGCCTCTGGGTTATGAATCTGTCCCTCCAGCATGTCCTATTTATTTCAGTACTGAGGTTCAAGTCTCTCGAGCGTGTAGCTCGATGGGATTTGGATTTTTTGAGGTGCAGCATGTCCCTTAATTCCGGGTTGGACATGGCCTTATACGTCAGGCACAGGTCACCTCTGAGCAGTCGGTATACCACTGAGTAGAGCTGGAGTTTCTTTAACCGGGCAGCATATGGCATCTGTTTGAGCCCTTTGATCCTCTTGGTGAGGTACTTTTGGGGTCTTTCCAGTTGCTGCAGGTGTTTGGTAAGGTACATCCCAAAAGGGGCATTGTACTCTATTATGGGCCTGATGAGGGATGAGTAAAGAGGCACGATGACCTCCCCTAATCTAGATGTGAATTCCTTCATGATTAGGTGGGCTATATAAAATGTTTTTCTAACCACTTTGGCCACGTGGTTGTCAAATAAGAGATTGCTATCAACTTGGGTCCCCAGGTCCCTAATGACTTCTTCTGTACTTAATGGATTACCACCTATGTGGTAATTTGTGGGCACTTTGTTTTTGCCAAAGGGGATGACTATACACTTTTTGGCATTTAGCTTGAGGCCATGGCTCTGGCACCAGTTGTCTGTTTCTATGAGGCCCTTTTGGAGGATGCTTGCGTCGGCTGGAGAGTCGATTATGGCACCCAGTTTGCAGTCATCTGCGAACTTAGTCAGCCACAGTCCTTCCGTGTTGGCCTGTACCTCCGAGAAATATATACCAAACAAGAGAGGTCCCAGGACTGAGCCTTGTGGGACGCCACTTGTAACTGGTTTGGAGTCTGACATGGCTCCAGCAATTCTAACCATGTGGGTTCTGTCCTTGAGCCAGTTTGCAACCCATCTAGTGACATAGGGGTTTATATTTACGCTGGTGAGCTTATGTATAATGCCCAAGTGGGGTATTGTATCGAAGGCTTTTGCGAGGTCCAGATAGGCTGTGTGGACCACCTTCCCTTCGTCAATGGCCTTGGTGACTGTTTCAAAGAAGTCAACCAGGTTTAAGAGGCAGGATCTACCCTTAACAAAGCCAAACTGGGTAGGATCCAGTGTCTGTAGGTCCCCAATGTCTTTATTTATGAGGTCCATAATGATCCTTTCCATAGCTTTGCAGACCAAGCTAGTCAGGCTTATGGGGCGATAGTTTCCAGGGTCCGTAAAGGCACCACCTTTGTGGAGAGGGACCACTGTTGCTGTACGCCACTCTTTGGGTACATATCCTGTAGTAAGGCTGAGATTGAACAGTAGTTTTATGTTTGGGTTTAGCTCTTCTTGGAGTTCTTGTAGGACGCGGCCTGGGACACCGTCTGGTCCCATTGATGCTGTGTTTTTTGCTTTGGAGAGGGCGGCTCCCACCTGAGCATCTGAGATGTCGGGGGGGCAGCACTCTGCTGGGATAGATATTTGCCCTTTGGTGGGGGGGGAGAAGTTTGCGCTGAACCTGTCAGCTAGGATGTTGGCAATGTCTGTGGGATCAGTGTATTTTTTGTCATTTTGGACTAATTCTGAGCATATCTGTGAATTCCCACCCAGGTTCCTAACATAACTAAAGAAAGCCTTGTGATTATCTTTAGTGTCCTGTGCAATTTTTCTCTCGAAGCTGGCCTTTGACGATTTTATGAGTGCCCTTAGTTTTTTGCTAATACTGATCAGAAATGCCTTCCCTTTTTGGGATTTTGCTCTATCATGTAGTAGCTTCCTCCTTCTATTGTATAGTTTGTTTATGGCTGGGGTCCACCAGACAGGTTGTCTGCCTTTGGAGGATTGGGTCTTGGTTTTATTTGGGATTGCATGATCCATTCATTCCTGAAGGTGTTCATAGAATGCATTTATAAAGGATTCTGCGGTCTGGGCCGTATTTTCCACAGGACCGGGGGCTTTGAAGGATTCCACCTCGGTTTTGAGGAGTGTGAAATTTGCTTTAGAGAAGTTTTTCACTGTGGTTTTCTGGGCAGGGGGTGGGGTCGGGATGTGAATATCCAGTGAGATCAGTTTATGGTCTGATCTTACCAGTGAGGGATACACTTCTGGTCTGGAGCATAGAGTCCCCATGTTGGTGATGATCAGGTCCAGTATGTTTTCCCCTCTTGTGGGAGTGGTAACAAGTTGTTCCATAGCATTTGAGTTTATGAATTCTAGGAACCTTTGGGCAAGGGTGTTGGAGCTAGAGTAATGCTCCCAATCTATGTTTGGGTAGTTGAAGTCACCCAATATAATGGTGTTCGGAGAGACCTTCATATTTTCCAGTGTTCTCATAAAGGCCGAGTGGGGTTCCTGGGTTTGGGAGGGTGGTCTGTAGCAGGCTATAAACTGGAAGGCAGTTTTACCCACTGTTAGTTGCACATGGATAGTCTCTGATGCTTCGTGCTTTGCCACCAACCTGGAGGTGTGGGTATCTTTGATGAATATCGATACTCCTCCTCCTTTTGTGGTTCGGTCCAAGTTTTGGGGTCGAAAAGCATGGTATGAGGTATAACCTGGTAGTGCTGGGGTGCTCTCAGGAGTCCTGAACCAGGTTTCTGTTACTGCACAGATATCGATGTTCTCCATGCTAAGGAGAGTTTCGAGTGCGTGCATCTTGAGGTTTAGACTTCTAGCGTTTAGTAGCATTACTCTTAGTTTCTTATCCCTTGTGATACCTATGGAGGTGGGTTTGTCTTTTGAGCCTTGCCTAAAAAAGGCACTATGGGGGTAGCAAGAGCCTTTGCCAATATCCGAAAGCCCAGGGGTGACAGGTGCAAGCCGTCCCTAGCAAAGCATCGTGGCTTGTCGTGCATATCATCCCACGCAGACAGGCATTGGATCCCCTTTGAATGACACCAATACTTAAGCCAATTGTTGAAATTGATCATCTTGTCTTCATATTGTGGCATCATTCTTGGTAAGGGTAAGATGCTACTCAAGGTCAGGGTCATACCAGCCTGGGCTACATGCTCAGAGAGCTCCTCTATGTCTCTTTTCATGTAGTCCAGGGAGGTACGTCTCAGGTCATTCACACCAGCATGGACAATGACTGAGTCATATTTGTACTTGCCTTGGAGTGACCTGAGTGCTTGTGTTATGTGGCGGATCCTAGCGCCAGACAGGCTGCTCACTGTGACCTTCTCCTTGTTCAGCCTGGTGAGCGGGACGTCAGTGTGCCTGACAATAGAGTCACCTATTACAAGTGTATCAGGTGTGTTGTTTAGCCTTAAGGGCTGTGACTGTTCGGCACACTGGCTTTGTGAGATGTGTTGCATGTGTTTTGTTTTGGGGTAGTGGTTGCTTGGGTGTCTGCTTTGGAGGTCTCTGCTGCTTAGGCAGATCTTTATTTAGAGCCTCCGAGTATGTTTTTGTGTGATTATGTGTTTGGTTTGCTGTCGTGGTAGGTCTATGTGAGACTGGAATTGTAGTGAGTGTGGTTTCCTTCTCCTCCTGACTGGTTATGCCAGTACTGAGTTGAGAGAGCTTAGCCTCCAGTTTGGCTATATGGTTGCATCTCTCAGATGTGTTGGAATTTGTTGGGAGGAGGAGAGGGTTGTCTGTGTACATGAGGCAGTTGTAACATTGCCTCAAGATTCCCATATTCACCAGCTGGACTGGAGAGGAGATTGACAACTGACCTTTGGACATGCTAGAATAATATTGGGAATTCCTTTATAATTGAAAACAAGGGCCAATGGGGAGCGAGGGTGTAGTGCTTTTAATTTTTAGTGCTGACTTATAATTGCTTTAGTGAGCAAGTGCCAGGTAACAAGTGCAATGTGTTACAGGTAACTTAAATGCAAAAACGACAAACAGTAACTTTCTTTCAAGCGAAGCAAGGAAATAAGTACAGTAAGCAATGCAGATATCACTAGGGATCCACAGAAGCGCTGAGATTGATTTTTTTTTTTTTTTTTTTTTACATAATACACTGGCATAGTCAACCAGATGCTAGTGGTCGGTGTATTTTGAGGGCTGCTGACTTTTTTTTTTTTAAATATAAAATCCTAGCAGGCGTCAAAGAGATACTAGCTATGCAGTGTACTCTGGGGGGCTGTTTGTGGATGCAGTTTTTTTTTTCAACTTAATAGCTTTTTGCAGGGTTAGTCAAGACATATTAGAAGGGTTCGTCAATGTTTAGTTGTTGAAACAAACTCTACTCTTGCATGAGAAAGTGTGTATAGGTGAAATGAAGTAAGATCATGTGCAAGTTCCTGTCTATGTGATGTGAAAGAACAGTAACGTAACTGTGGTCTTATTTTTATTGGTTTAAACCCTGTAGGCTCAAAGTGGATTCTCTGGGTAGGCATTTGGGATGGGGGCAATGCCTGTGTGTGAATGGAATGACTGCAGTTCTGGCTTGCTTTGCAAGAGTAATGTGCATTTGAGTGAAGTAATATTGACCACAAGCTCTGAACTAGAGTATTGTTTATGTGAAAAAAAAAGAATACTTACTTTGATGAGTGTTGTCTTTTTGCTGCTGGTTTTGTTTTTAATAATGCAAGATCAAATCAGATACTGTGGGTGGGGGTAGGCAGTGGAGATTGGAGCCATGTGTGAAAGAAACAACAGGCCCTGCTGTTTACTGTTGTAATTCCAGCTTTGCAAATAGTACAGTTTTGTACCTACCATAAATGTAGATGTTCGAAGATCCACATTGCTGCAGTCATAACCTGTGGGTAGTCCGCTGTCCTCGGTCGGCCCGAATACCAAAGTGTTAGGCTGGCGTCGGTCATGGTCGCTCAGATCTGACGTCAGTACGCCGTGGTACTAAAGCGCATGACCGACGCCATATCCTCAGTCTTTCTTGCCCCAGATGTCAGAAGGCCTTAAAAAGAAAGGCCATAGCCAAAAATAGAAAAATACCCAATCACCAAAATAGCAACAATAGATACACCACAAATCACACAGCCACCCCAAACTACAGAGGGGAAGGAGGGAGGGTAAATTAGACTGCAGCAATGTGGATCTTCGAACATCTACATTTATGGTAGGTACAAAACTGTACTATGTTCATCTCACATTGCTGCAGTCATAACCTGTGGGTAGAATCCCAAAGCAAGGGTAAAGGGAGGTTGGTAAAATCAAATAGCATTAGGAGCTGCTAACATGCCCTGTAAAACTGCAGTGGCAAACCCAGCCCTAGATTTGGAATAAAGAGGAAGATGGTAATGTTTAGAAAAAGTGTGCACTGAACTCCAGGTAGCTGCCTCCAAAATATCCTTAGTAGCTACTCCCCTTAAAAAAGCAGTAGAAGTGGCAGTAGCCCTAGTGGAATGAGGTCTGATTCCAGCCGGAACCTCCTTACCATGATGAGAATAACAGAAAGCAATGCAATGCCCAATCCACTTAGAAATAGTTTGTTTTGAAACAGGTTTTCCTTGAGACCCCAAGGCAAAAGAAATGAATAACTGTTGGGACTGCCTGAACCCTTTAGTTCTGCTCAAATAATAACGTAACTGCCTGTGAATGTCCAAAGAATGCAAAATTTTCTCACCTTATTTTGGGGATCAGCATAAAATGTAGGCAGATGAATAGATTGGTTTAAGGCCACATTAGAAACAACTTTAGGCATAAAAGTAGGATTAGTTCGTAGTGAGACCCTATCCTTATGAAATATCAGGAAGGGTTCAACTGCCATTAGAGCCTGTAATTCAGATACCCTTCTAGCAGACGTAATGGCCAACAAAAAAGCAGTCTTCCAAAACAAAAACTTCAACTCTGAAGTAGCTGCAGGTTCAAAAGGAGGTAAAGTGAGCTTTTCCAACACAAAATTGAGATCCCAGGAAGGAGTAGGAGCTCTACGTGGGGGTCTTATGTTCTTTGCCCCTCTAAGAAATTGCTTGAACAAAGGGTGAGAGAATAATGGTGGGTCACAGTCATAGTGAGCAGAAATGGCTGCAGCATGAACTTTTACAGAGGAGAAAGACAAACCCTTGTCTAATAATTCTGTAAGATACTGAAGTGAAACACTCAAATTAGGCACTGAAACATCAAAGCTCTTTGTTTTGCTCCAAATTATCAGCATAAACTTTCCTTGTACTAGGCCGTCTGGCCTCCAAAATGACATTCAAAACTTGTTGAGGAAGCTGCGACCCCCCAGGGTCTAAAACAGAATACGCCAGGCTGTCAGATGCAGGGACTGAATCCTGACATTGCGGAAATTATTGCTTGCCTGGGACAAAAGGTGTGGAATTAATGGCAAAGGCCAAGGAGGCTCCCGTACTAAAGTCCTCAGCAGAGGGTACCAGTGCTGCCGTGGCCAATCTGGAGCTATCAGAATCATGCAAGGCTTGTTCTGCCTGACCTTTAGGAGCACCTTGGGAAGGAGAGGCAGAGGGGGAAAGGCATAAACGTGAAGGTTGTTCCAACTGAATGATAGAGCATCCACTTTCCAAGCTTTTGGGTGAAACAGCTTTGTGCAAAATTTTGGCAGTTGGTAATTCAGTGGAGAAGCGAACAGATCTATGTCTGGAGTCCCTCATGCCACCGTCAACTGTTGAAAGACATGAGGATCCAATTTCCACTCGTGGGGATCCACCATCTGTCTGCTCAAAACATCTGCTAAGGACTTCTGTGCTCCTGGCAGAAACCTTGCCTGAAGGGTGAGGTGCAAACTGAGAGCAGTCTCCCACAAAATCATAGCTTGTCTGCAAAGAGGGTACGAATGGGTACCCCCCTGCTTGTTGATGTACCACATGACTGTTGTGTTGTCTGTGAATCAACACTTGTCCTGGGTGAAGTAAATCCTTGAAAGCCATCAATGCAAATTGGACTGCTAACATCTCCTTCATGTTGATATGCAAATGTTGTAGTCTGGCAGGCCACGTGTCTTGAACCCATTTTTCATTGAAGTGTGCTCCCCAGGCCATGTCTGAGGTATCTGTCGTTAAGATCTGACTCGCCTCTGGTCGGGTCACAGAGAGTCCCTTGTTTAGGTGACATTCCTGAGCCCACCACAAAAATTCCCTTTGGATGCAAGGTATCATCTGAATGACAGTGTCCAAATCGTGGCAGTGTTGAGTCCATACGCTTTTGAGATACCATTGTAGCTTCCTCATATGCAGTTTGGCATTGGGAAGCACCAGAATACAAGATGCCATGAACCCCAAGGCTTGAAGGACTGTCCTTGCAGTCAGCCTGGACCGTAGAGACAATTGTTGGAAGTAAAGGGTAAGATTTCTTTGTTTGTCCGGGGTCAAAAAAATGCCATCTGAGAAGCTGTATTCAGTCTCACACCCAGAAAGCACATGTCCTGAGAGGGTACTAGACTGGACTTTGTTTCGTTCACAGAATACCCTAGGCACCTTAACACTGCCATAACATACTGTAGATGGTGAAGTAACTTGACTTTGTCTTGAGCCAGAATCAGGCAATCGTCCAAATAAGGATAGATTTGTATTCCCCTTAACCTTAAGAAGGCTATCACCGGTGCCAGGACCTTTGTGAACACCCTGGGCGTAGTAGATAAGCCAAAGGGCAATGCAGAGAACTGATAATGTAAAGTCCCAGCCCGAAACGCAGGAACCTCCTGCAGCTGGGCCTGATAGGAATGTGAAGATAAGCCTCTTTGAGATCCAAAGTTACCATCCAGTGATCTTTGCCTAATAGAGGCAGAAGTTGTTGCAAAGTTAACATCTTGAATTTTGGAATGTCCAGGTATGTGTTGAGAATAGACAAATCCAGAATTGGTCTCCAAGTGTTTCCTTTCTTTGGTACAAGAAACAGGCGAGAATAAAATCCTAGGCCTACTTCTGACGGAGGGACCCCCTGGATAGCCCCCATTTGAGAAGTAAAGAAATCTGTGTGTGAGCCCCCACCTTTGCTGAGAAGGAACGTCTGGCATGCCTTTGAAAGGAGGCAAGGTGTGAAAATAAAACTTGTAGCCTCGATGTATAATGTCCAACACCCATTTGTCCTGAGTGACTAAAAGCCAATTTTTCCTGAAATGTGCCAACTTTCCTCCCAGAGGAGCTGCCAGACAGGAGGGATCTGGCAGCTGGAGATACAGGTCATTGGGTCTGTTTACGAAAAGGCTGACCCCTGCCCTCACCTGAAGATTGTGCAGGGGAACTCCACGTCCTAGGCCGGAAAGAACCTTGAGCATGAGCTCTGCCCCTACCACGTCTAGATCTGCCCCTAGACTGTAAATCAGAAGGATAAGCCCATCCCTTAGTAGGCCAATTTCGGCTAAACTTAGGGGGCTGCACCTGTAAAAAATCCTTAACTGTTTGCATAGACTTAGCTTTGTCTTCCATTTTCTTCAAAACTGACTCCACAGGAGAACCAAACAGAACTTAAGACTGAAGGGGAGCATCCAAAATACGAGCTTTAACATGCTCTGACAAATTCTGATCCTTAAGCCAGGCGTGCCTACGAATAACTGATCCAGTGGCAGCCACCCTGGAAGAGGCCTGAAGAGCATAAAAACCACACTGCAAAGAATGCTTACCCACCTGATCAGAGGCATGAACTAAATCCTGCAATTCCTTACACTCAATGCCCTCTGCCAAAGCATCTACCTCAGATTTCAACTGACTTAGGAGAAAGTTCTGGTACTTCAGCATATGAAACTGGCAATTCAAAGCCCTCATTGCTAGAGTGGAAGAGGTATACACTTTTTTACCCCACCTATCCAAAGCTCTAGAATCTTTATCCATAGGAACTGGATTCTTTACAATAGAAGCCCTGACACCCTTAGGTCCCTGGCTAATAGTTTCTGGGTCAGCTCGGGCTTTTATACAAATATTTATGAGCCTCAGGCACTCTGTAATACCTGTCTGGCTTGACCGGGCAGGAGGCAAAGAATCAGGATTAAGGGAAGCTTCAGAGAAAACATCCTGAACAACATCCAAAACGGGGGTATAGCCAAGGGCCTATGCTGTGGTAAAAACAAAAATTCCCTAAGTCTCTTTCTAGAATCTGAGAAATCCTGACCTTCCCACTTAAAATGCTCTCTCATGGAATGCAGGGTTTCAGAAAAAGAAAAATCCTCTGGGGGGGAAGCAGAAGGACTAGAATCCTCTGCATCTGAATCAGAATAAGGAGGAAAATCCTGAATGTCTTCAGCCGAAGACTCCGAGTAATCTGAAGAATGCTCCAATCCTTCCACCTCTGGCTCCACCCTAGGCCTCTTATCTGGAGGAGGCAAAGAACCCCTGATTAAGGTAATTAAATCTTCTGCCATTTCCAGCATATGCTTTTTAGGTACAGAACCTGCAGAACTAGGGCTGACGCCAGAGGAAGACAAACCAGGCCTGACCTTGGAAGGTACCTTAGAGACAGAAGTAGAAGGCCTAACCACCTTATGCAAAGGAGGGACTACAGAAACCTGAGAGGCCCCCTCAGCCTGACCCGACTCCTGAGAGGCCACATCCTGCAAAACTAAAGGCTCCCCCTGAGACTCAGCTGAAACCTCGGCTGGATCCACAGATTCCACCGTTGTTTCTAAAGAACCGGCGTCCGTAACGGACGACTCATCCTGTTTGGACTTTAAAGATTTTTCCTTGCGCTTCTTAGCGGTAGCGGGCGTCTGAGGATCCGACGGCATATTGTAATTACACCGCCATCAAGACAAGCCTAGCACAATCTAACCTGCGTTTAATGGTGCGCTTATTAAATCTAGCACAAAAGCGACACCCGACTACGTCGTGCTCAGGCCCCAAGCAAGGAATACAAAGAGAGTGGTAATCCCTATGAGGTATCTTTCCCACAAGAAATACAATTATTCACTTTTTCTGACATCCGGATTTAACTGAGGCAAGAAAAGACAAAAATATTCCCCAGCGGGGTACTTAGCCCAACTTGGTCTTCGGTCTGAAACTCAGAATACGAAAATTTCAGGACGCCGAACGGCACTTGCAAACGCTGCTTCTGCTTCGGACCATGCGGCAAGAAAGACTGAGGATATGGCGTCGGTCATGCGCTTTAGTACCACGGCGTACTTACGTCAGATCTGAGCGACTATGACCGACGCCAGCCTAACACTTTGGTATTCGGGCCGACCGAGGACAGCGGACTACCCACAGGTTATGACTGCAGCAATGTGAGATGAAGAACATCTGTAATACTTTTTCTGTCCATACTTTATGACTGTAAAATTAGGAAGTTTGAGTAATTCTTAATTTGTTACTTCATATCGGTTCATGTATACACTGAATGTTTGTTAAAAATGTTTCTAATAAATTGGAGCTCTTCTCCCTAAACCTATGCTGAAAAGTTTTTTTTTTTTTTTGACTAAAGCCAGTTGTAGAAACTCAGGTAAACAAAAGTAAAATAAATAAAATTAAATGTGTATTTGGCTGGCAAACAAAAGCTGTGACTAATGTTTCTGTCAATAAAATGAAAGTAATGCAAGTATGCAACCCAATTGTTTCTATTATTTCTACTTCAATCCTGACAGGGTAAAAAAGCAGCTACTTTAAGTTAGGTAATGGGGGTATTTGTGAATGAAATGAGTTGACTGGCCTTGCTGTTTACTGTTGTAGTTGTGGCTTTGCAAGATTAATGTGTATTTGGCTAAAGTCCACTGTCATACAAGCCTGTAACTACTGTTTCTGTGCAACAAAGTAAATTAATGGAATCATTACTATTTTTGTTTTAATCCTGGCAGGTCAAAGCAGACACTTCAGGTTGGCAATTGATTTGATGGCAGTTTGTGGATGAAATGTTTGGCACTGTAGCCTTGGTGTAATAATTCGGGCTTTGCAGGACTAATGTGTATTTGCATGAAGCACAACAGAAAGCAAACAGACTATTTGCATGCATCAGTTCAATAAAGCAATGAAAACATTACTGATGCTGGCAAGGCCAAATCACCTACTTTAGATAGGCTACTTTAGATGGGCTGCTTGTAAGTGAAATGAGTGATCCTATTCTGTAAGACTGCTGTGCATTTGAGTGTCGTGAGATGGGGTGAGTACAACCGCTGACCTTTGGCTAATGCACATGTGAAAGCAATACAGTAATGTAAATGTCTTGTTTTGCATTCTGTATTGAAAACCTGAGAGAGAAGCTACACCAAAGGGTGGCTACTACAGGTGTGAATCAGGTAAATACTATGCATCGTTGAAGTGCGAGGCTTACACTACATACTGCAAAGCGTATTTTACCTGGGCTTAGCATCCTGACCCTGCCCTGCTTTTGTGCAAGTGTTCTTTTAATATAGTTTATATGCATCCCACCTCTATGTGTAACACAAGCCTACCGTAGCATGTACTGTAAATAATTTCAGTTTCTATTTGTAGCACATCTGCCAGAGTTTGAGTTGCAAACTGCTTGTATTACTTGCTTTTCATTTTGTGTAAATTTCAGCATTGCTGCTGACAGGTTTCTGCTCGTTTTATACTACTGAAGTTGTATCTGTGTTGTACTGCTCTAGTTGTGCGTATTAAAGTCTGCAGTTAGATTCTCATTGTTTTTTTTTAACTACTCTTCCACTCATTTAAATTGTCTTCAGTCTTCCTTTCCACAAATTCTATTAAAAACAATTTCAAATCCTATTTATTATTGTACAACTTACTTTTTAAGAGCCCAGGTCATCATGTCATAAAGATTCTAGTTGTCTACTGATGTACTATGTTCTTCATCTGTAAATATGTTGTAAGTAATTGCTATATAAATTGTTAATCGCTATGTAATCCAATGTAACTACTGTTGGTTTATTTTAACTGTGGAGCTTTTCTCCCCAGGCCTCCGCTGAAAATGGACCTACGTCCAGTCGGACACTCCCGGTCAACAAATATAAACAAATAAATAAATAGTCAGATATTTTAAGACTAAAAATGAGGAAAGTTCCTCGTAATGAGGTATACTTGAGACGTAGTATACTGCAAGCCTTCTAGCTAAAGATTTTAGCAATTGTTTTACATGTGTTTTGCTCCGTATTTTGTGACGCAATGAAGCATTGTTCCACTTTTGGAAAAATAGGGGTTGGTAGCTATGAATGATCTCACTAAGCATAGTTTGCAAAGTCGTACTACAGTATACATTATTGTATGTATTTGTGGAAGATTTTATTAATGCAATTTATGTAAAATGTTATAATGCACTTTACAGTCTCTAAAATAATTTTGAGCACTACAGTGAGATGTATCCTTAAATAAATAGATACGATATGTGGTGCATGATGGTGGTGTGAGCCACAGCACAAAAGAAAGCACATCCTTTCAAGAAGGAAGCTTGAATAAACCCCCTAATGAAAGCTAGAAAAACAGCCATAGTGTTGTTTAGAAAGCATTCTGACAGGTGTCAGGCCATTATGGAAAGGGTGTGGGTTATGAGATTTACTTAACCTTGCAAAGGTTTAGTCATAACTATGTAGCCCAAATAACCAGGTGTAATGGGCAGAACTCACCATAACCTCTGCCATGGACCATTGCTTAATTTTTAAACTTTTTCTACAGTATTTAGTAGCTTATCAACTAGAATTGAAAGATAGAGCGAATATAATTTATATAGAAGCTATAATTTATATTGTTTAAAGCTTTCTGTTATAATTTATTTATTAGCATTTGTCAGGATATTGACCACAGTTTTTAACCTCTTAGCACAAGAAATCTGACTAAAGCCTTATAAACATACACCAAAAAAGCACGGCTTTGATTAGCTGGGTGAAAATACTGCATTCAATCTCCTTCAGTGCTCAGTTTCCAGAGAGAGTCAGTCTGTGTAACATTTTATACTTCTGTAACAGTCATGTTGTATCTTCTTATTGGAATCTTACCTAAAAACATCGTCCAGCAGTAACACTAACAAGAGGAAATACAAATTATCGGATCACATGACAACAAAGTTTCCGTGTTTTGGTGAAGGACGTACCGAAAACAAGGCAAGTGTTTGGTTTGTGATTTTTGTGTGTCCATTGCAAACAAGGGTACCACTGATTTAGAATGACATTACCAGCAAAAACCACAAACATGGTAAAGACATCTGCTTCCTCTGCAAAAATCACGTCAGTTTTTCAAAGCAACATTAGCGTTTCACACCGTTGCTCATCATCAGTCATATAAATATATGGATTGCACTGCTGGTCTAATGCATAGGTTGTTTGGTGACTCAAACTGCTAAAAATATTACATGTGCCAGGACAAAAATGGAGGCAATTATAAACAATGAAATTGGTCCTCACACTGTTATGGAAGTAGTAAAGTCATTAAATGGCATTAACTTCTTTGGAATTGCAACAGAAGCCAGTAACCATGGTGTAGAGAAATTATTCACAACACTCATTCAGTATTTTTATTGGAAAGCTGGTGGAACTCAGACTAGATTACTTGCACTGGACAGCATGCCAAATAAAGTCTCTGAAACGGTATGTAATTACCTACTGAATAACTTGAGACGTACCTCGCTGGACTACACAAAGGCAGACATGAAAGAGCTCTCAGATCATGTGGCCCAAGCAGGTATGACCCTAGCCCTGAGTAGCATCCTGCCTTCGCCCAGAATGATAACACAAAATAAGGATAAAATGATTGACTTCAACAAATGGCTAAGCTTCTGGTGTCATAGGGGATCCAGTATCTGTCTGCCGGGGATGACATGATCGACACACCATGATGCTTTGCCAGAGATGGTCTGCACCTGTCGCCCCTGGGATTCAGGTTACTGGCTAAGATTCTTGCCACCCCTATAGTGCCTTTTTTAGGCAACGTTCAAAGGACAAAACCACTACCGTAACAGGTACAAGCATGCAAAATCTGAAGGAAATGCTAGAAGTCTAAACCTCAAAAAGCATTCTCTCGAGGCACTTCTAAAAATGGAGAACATTGATAGCTGGGCAGTAACTGAGACCTGGTTCTGAGAGCACCCCTGCAATACCAGGCTACAACTCTTACCACACTTTTCGGCCACCAAACCAGGATGGAAATACTAAACGGGGAGGAGTGTCCATACTCACCAAGCACATTCACACCACCAGGTTAGTTGCCCAACACAATGTGTCTGAAATTCTTCAGGTGCAACTAACACTAGGTAAGACTGCAATCCAAATTGTAGCTTGCTACAGATCCCCCCACCAGGCCCCAAAATTCTCATTACATCTTTCTAAACATACTGAAAAATATTAATATACAACCAAACACCCTAAATAGTGGGTGATTTAAACTACCCTGCCATTAACTGGGAAAACTACTCATGTATCAACACCTTTGCCCAATGGTTCTTGGAATTCATAAATTCCAATGCCCTGGATCAACTAATCCACAAGTCCCACCAGGGGCTCCAATATCCTAGACCTGGTCATTGCCAACATGGGAAATTGATGCTCCACACCTATGGTCACCCCCCCTCGGTCAGGTCAGACCATAAGCTAATCAACCTTAACATCCACATCCCACCCTACCCCCCAGTAAGGAAAGCTCCATAAAAAACTTCTCCAAAGCCAACTTCATGCTACTCAAGTCAGAAGTTACAAAAGTACAGTTTTGTACCTACCATAAATGTAGATGTTCGAGGATTCCATTGCTGCAGTCCTGACTATTGGGTATAGTCCGCGTCCCAGTCGGCCCGAATACCAGAGTATAAGGCTGACGCCGGTCAGGGCGCATTAGACTGACGTCAGTACGTCAGGGTACTAATGCGCATGACCGACGTCATATCCTCAGTCTTTTCTTGCCCCAGATGTCAGAAGACCCAAAAAGACAAGTCCCCAAAACAACCTGCCCCAAAAACATGTATAATATATACAACAATATATATACATATATATAAAATACAAGCATGTAAACTCACCTACACAACCACCCCTAAACACAGAGGGGAAGGAGGGAGGGTAAATTGGACTGCAGCAATGGAATCCTCGAACATCTACATTTATGGTAGGTACAAAACTGTACTATGTTCTTCGTCTTCCATTGCTGCAGTCCTGACTATTGGGTAGAATCCCAAAGCAGAGGTAAGGGAGGCTGGCAAATTATAAAGTAGCAGGAGCTGACAACATGCCTTGTAAAACAGCTGTGGCAAAACCAGCCCTAGTCTTAGAGTATATAGGCAGGTGATAATGCCTAGAGAAAGTATGCACTGAACTCCAAGTAGCTGCTTCCAGAATATCCTTAGTTGCCACCCCCCTTAGAAAAGCTGTTGAAGTGGCAGTAGCCCTAGTGGAATGAGGCCTAATCCCAGCTGGAACCTCTTTGCCATGATGGGAATAACAAAATGCAATGCAAAAGCCAATCCATCTAGAAATAGTTTGTTTTGACACAGGCTTGCCCTGTGAACCCAAAGCAAAAGAAACAAGTAACTGCTGAGACTGCCTAAAATTCTTAGTCCTGCTCAAATAATAACGCAATTGCCTGTGTACATCTAAAGTGTGCAAAATCTTTTCCCCTTTATTTTGAGGATCTGCAAAAAACGTAGGCAAATGAATAGTTTGGTTTAAAGCCACACTAGAAACCACCTTAGGCATAAAGGAAGGATTAGTACGTAATGATACCCTGTCCTTATGGAAAATCAAAAGGGCTCTACTGCCATAAGGGCCTGCAACTCAGACACCCTTCTTGCAGAAGTAATAGCCAACAGAAAAGCAGTCTTCCATGACAAATATTTCAATTCAGCAGTAGCTGCAGGCTCAAAAGGTTGTAGAGTAAGTTTTTCCAACACAAAATTGAGATCCCAAGCAGGAGTAGGAGCTCTATTGGGGTCTTATATTCTTTGCCCCTCTAAGAAACTGCTTGAACAAAGGATGCGAAAACAAAGGTGGGTCACAATCATAGTGAGCTGAAATTGCTGCAGCATGAATCTTTATGGAAGAGAAGGACAAACCTTTGTCCAATAATTCAGTAAGATATTGAAGAGCCACACTCAAATTAGGCTCTGAAATCTCCAAATTCTGTGCTGTACTCCAAAATAAAAATCTCTTCCATTTTTCTGCGTACACTCTCCTAGTACTAGGCCTTCTAGCTTCCATAATCACATTTAAAACTTGTTGAGGAAGCTGAGACCTGCTGTGCTTCAACACAGAATATGCCAAGCTGTGAGATGAAGAGATTGAAGCTTGACATTGAGCAGATGACCGTCCTTCTGAGATAACAGATGAGGAATCAGAGGTAAAGGCCATGGAGGCTTCCTTACAAGACTCCGAGAAGTGGGTACCAGTGTTGCCGAGGCCAATCTGGAGCTATCAAAATCATCCTTGGCCTGTCTTGTCTGACCTTTAATAATACCTTTGGAAGAAGAGGCAGAGGTGGAAAGGCATAGACATGAAGGTTTTTCCAACTGAAAGACAGAGCATCCACTTTCCAAGCTGTGTGATGAAACCCCTTTGTGCAATACTTTGGCAGCTGGTGGTTTAGTGGAGAAGCGAACAGATCTATGTCTGGAGTTCCCCATGACACTGTCAATTTCTGAAATACATGAAGATCCAGTTTCCACTGTGGGGATCCATGATTTGTCTGCTTAATACATCTGCTAGGGAGTTCTGTGCTCCTGGCAGAAACCTTGCCTGAAGAGTTAGTTGCAGGCTTAACGCAGTCTCCCATAAAATCATTGCTTGCCTGCATAAAGGATAAGAATGTGTTCCCCCTTGCTTGTTGATGTACCACATGACAGTTGTGTTGTCTGTTAGAATCAACACCTGCCCTGGAAGAAGTAACTCCTTGAAAGCCATCAATGCAAACTGGACTGCTAACATCTCCTTCATGTTGATATGTAGATGCTGTAGTCTGGCAGGCCACTTGTCTTGTATCCACTTTCCATTTAGATGAGCTCCCAAGCAGTGTCCGAGGCATCTGTCGTTAAAATCTGACTCGCCTCTGGCCGGGTCACAGAGAGTCCCTTGTTTAGGTGACATTCCTGAGCCCACCACAAGAATTCCTTTTGAAGGCAAGGTATTATTTGAATGACAGTGTCCAAATCTTGGCAGTGCTGTGTCCATACATTTTGAGATACCATTGCAGCTTCCTCATATGCAGTTTGGCATTGGGAAGCACCAGAATACAAGATGCCATGAACCCTAATGCTTGAAGGACTGTCCTTGCAGTCAGCACGGACTGATGAGATAGTTGATGGAAGTAAAGTGACAGACTCTTTTGTTTGTCCGGGGTTAAAAGGCCATCTGGGCTGCTGTATTCAGTCTCACACCCAGAAAGCACATGTCTTGAGAGGGTACTAGACTGGACTTTATTTCGCTCACAGAATACCCTAGGCATCTTAGCACTGCTATGACATATTCCAGATGCTGTAGAAGGTCTTCCTTTTCTTGAGCCAGAATCAGGCAGTCGCCCAAGTAAGGATAGATTTGAATGCCTTGAAGCCTGAAGTAAGCTATCACTGGAGCCAGAACCTTTGTGAATACTCTGGGCGCAGTAGATAAGCCAAAGGGCAATGCAGAGAACTGATAATGAAAATCTCCAGTTCGAAACCGCAGATACTTTCTGCAACTTAGCCTTATAGGCACATGAAGGTAAGCTTCCTTGAGATCCAAAGTTACCATCCAGTGATCCTTGCCCAGCAGAGGTAACAGTTGCTGTAACGCCAACATCTTGAACTTGGGAATGTCCAGATAAGTGTTGAGGATAGATAAATCCAAAATTGGTCTCCACGTGTTCCCCTTCTTTGGTACTAGGAACAGGCGAGAATAAAATCCGAAGCCCCTTTCTGATACAGGGACTGGCTGAATGGCCCCTATCTGGAGTAACTGAGAAACTTGCTTGTGAGCCTCTTTTCTTTGTGGAGGAGGAACATCTGGCATGCCTTTGAAAGGGGCATTATGGAAATAAAATCTGTAACCGTGATGAATGATATCCAGCACCCATCTGTCTTGAGTGATTAAATCCCAATTTTCTTTGAAAAGAGACAATCTTCCTCCCAAAGGAGCTGCCAGACGAGAATCCACTGGCAGCTGAAAAGGCAGGTCATTGGGTCTGCTTACGAAAGGACTGACCCCTGCCCTCACCAGAAGTCTGAGCAGGTGAACTCTCTGATCTAGGCCTAAAAGAACCTTGAGCCCTGCCCCTACCACGTCTAGACCTACCCCTAGACTGGGAACCATAAGCAGGATATGTCCACCCCTTAGTAGGCCAATTTCTACTAAACTTCGGAGGCTGCACCTGCAAAAAATCTTTAACAGTCTGCATAGACTTAGCTTTGTCTTCCATTTTCTTTAAGACTGCTTCCACAGGCGGTCCAAACAACACATCAGACTGTAAAGGAGCATCCAAAATCCGGGTCTTAACATGCTCAGCTAAATTCTGATCCTTCAACCAGGCATGTCTGCGAAGAACAGAACTAGTAGCAGCCACCCTCGAGGAGGCCTGAACAGCATCAAAACCACACTGCAAAGAATGCTTACCCACTTGTTCAGACACATGAACCAAATCCAGCAATTCTTTACACTCAATACCTTCCGCCAAAGCATCCACCTTAGATTTCAATTGTGAAAGGAGATAATTCTGATATTTTAGCATGTGAAACTGACAATTCAATGCCCTCATGGCTAGAGTGGAAGAAGTATACACTTTCTTACCCCACCTATCCAAAGCCCTTGCCTCTTTATCAGAAGGTACAGGATTTTTAACCACAGAAGCTTTAACACCTTTAGGCCCCTGAGAAATAGTTTCTGGGTCCGCCCTAGGACTCTTAAACAAATACTTATGAGCTTCGGGCACCCTATAATACCTATCAGGCTTAACAGGAGCAGGAGGCAAGGAGTCAGGGTTCAGGGAAGCCTCTGCAAAACATCCTCCACCACATTCAACACAGGAGGAATAGCTAAGGGCCTATGCTGGGGTAAAACAAGAATTCCCTAAGCCTTTTCCTGGAATCAGAGTAATCCTGGCCTTCCCATTTAAAGTGCTCCCTCATGGAGTGAAGAGTCTCTGAAAATGAAAAATCCTCAGGAGGAGAAGCTGTAGGAGTGGAATCATCCACATCAGAATCAGAATAAGTAGGAAACTCTTGTAAGTCTTCCACAGAAGACTCTGAAGCCTGTGAACACTGTTCAAAACTATCAAACTCCTGTTCCTCCCTAGGCCTCTTATCAGGCGGGGGCATAGAACCTCTAATTAGAGTAATCAAATCTTCAGCCATTTTAAGCATATGTTTCTTAGGCACAGAGCCCGAAATGCTAGGAGAAGCCCCCACAGAAGCTGAACTTGGCCTACCTCTAAAAGAAGCTTTGGCAACAGAAGGAGAGGCCCTAACTACCTTGGGAAGAGAGGGAAGAACAGTTACCTCAGAAGCCCCCTCAGCCTGGCCTACCTCCTGAGAAGGCACATCCTGTAACAATAAAGTATCCGCCTGAGACTCCTGGCAAAACCTCTGGCTCCACTGAGCCTACTAAAGAACCGACGTCCGGGACTGCCGGTTCCTCACCCCTAGGCTTCACTGTTTTGTCCTTGCGCTTCTTGGATGAAGCGGGCGTCGGAGCATCCGACGGCATATTATAATTGCAACGCTTTCCAAACACTAACCTAGCACAATCTAGCCTCCTCTTAATAGTGCGCTTGTTAAATCTAGCACAAGAGCGGCAACCAACAACGTCGTGCTCAGGCCCTAAACAAGGTATACACAATGTATGATAATCCCTATGCGGTATCTGCTTCCCACAAGAAATACAGTTATTCACTTTTTCTGACATCCGGTTAAATACTGAGGCAAGAAAAACCAAAATGTTCCAACGGGTTACTTAGCCAACTCTGTTTCGGTCTGAAACTCCGGTTTCGGAAAATCTCAGAACGCCAACCTGCACTCGCAAAATTGCTTCTGCATCGGACCATGCGGCAAAAAAGACTGAGGATATGACGTCGGTCATGCGCTTTAGTACCCTGGCGTACGCATGGACGCCAGTCTAATGCGCCCTGACCGACGTCAGCCTTATACTCTGGTATTCGGGCCGACTGGGACGCGGACTATACCCAATAGTCAGGACTGCAGCAATGGAAGACGAAGAACATCTTCATGACACCCATGCAGATGGGAACTGAAAGTTCGATTGCAGAGTCCTAAGGCACTGTATGAGCACATTTACTCATGCATGAATCGTGCCATCCCAAACAGAACCAAGAAGCTCTCCTCCAAAAAAAATAAGCCAATCTGGTGGCCCCCTGCCATAAACAAACTTTACAACAAAAGGAAGAAACTGTTGCAGAAGAGGAAAATCCCGGGATGCAAAAAACTCCCTTACCAGCCTCAGTAAGAAGGTGAAATCCCTCATAAAAATCCTCCAAAGCTAGTTACGAAAATAAAATTGCCAAAGATTCCAAAGACAACCACAAGGCATTCTATAACTATGTCAAGAATCTAAATAGCAATGCTCATATATCTGCTCTGAGCTACAACAGAACGGCATTAAATATACTGATCCCAAGGATATTGCCAATATCCTGGCAGATCAATTCAGTGCCAACTTCACCCCCCTCTGGCCCACTAAATGGTCAATCTCAATACTGGAAGATTGCCAAATTCCAGTAATAATGGCCACACAGATAAAAAACGCACTCTCCAAATCTAAGAATACAGCATCCATGGGACCAGATGACACATTCCAGGCTGTGTACTACATGAACTACAAAATGAACTGGCACCTCACCTAAGTGTCATGTTTAATCATACCTCACACCTCAGGCTTTGTGCCCACTGAACGGCGCAGTTATCCCACTCCACAAGGGGGAATCCATCTTGGATCCCGGGAACTACCGCCCCATCAGTCTGACGAGCCTGATCTGCAAGGCAATGGAACGTACTATCATGGAACTTATAAACAAAGACACTGGCAACCTTAAAACAATGGACCCCACCCAGTTTGGGTTCGTGAAGGGCTGATCTTGTCTCCTGAACCTGACTGACTTCTTCGAATCAGTCTCCAGAGCCGTGGACGAGGGTAAGGCAGTACACACTGCCTATCTGGACCTCACCAAGGCCTTTGACATCTTCCCCCACTCTGGAATCGTAGATAAACTTACTAAGCTGGGCATTAATCCCTACGTCACTCGATGGATTGCCAACTGGCTTACTGACAGAAACCATACTGCAAAAGTAGCTGACTCCAAATCCAGCTCCAGACAAGTGGAGTACCTCAGGGTTCAGTCCTGGGATCTCTCTTGTCTGGCATCTACTTCTATGAAGTACAGGTCAACACTAATGGACTCTGGCTAACAAAGTTCACAGATGACTGCAAACTGGGAGCCATTATTGAATCCCCAAATGATGTGGATACTCTACAAAAGGGCCTTACAGAAACAGATGCTTGGTGCCAGAGCCATGGGCTCAAGCCCAAGGCCAAGAAATGTATAGTTATCCCCTTCAGGAAAAAACATGCACCCGTGAATTACCACACAGGTGGCAGTACACTAAACACTGAAAGTGTGATAAGAGACTTAGGGACACAGGTGGACAGTGGTCCCACCTTCGATAACTACATCGCCACAACAGACAGGAAATCCTATGTGGCACACCTCATCACTAAGGGCTTTTCATCAAGATAAAAGGTAGTCACTGTCACACTTTACTCATCAATCATTAGACCCATTATAGAATACAATGCCCCATTTGGTATGTACTTCTCAAGACATCTGCAACAACTGGAAAGGCTGCAGAAACACCTCACTAAAAGAATCACAGGCCTAAAGCAGATGCCCTATGCTGACCACCTTAAAAAAACTCCAGCTATACTCTGTCGCGTATTGTTTACTCCGAGACAATCTCTGCTTAACATACAAGGCCATGTCAAACCCAGAGCTGATGGACATGCCACACTTAAAGAAATCCCAATCCCTCAGAGCCACACGCTCCAGGGATCTAAATCTTGTCATCACAATAAACAAAATATACTGGAGGGATAGGTTCCTGACCCAGACACTCCCCAGACTCTGGAATAGACTGCCCATGCATGTCAAGCAGAGCGCCTCTTTGGCCCTCTTCAAAAGGTACCTTGATGATTGGATGGGAGAAAGGAAATTCACCCCGGGGATCACGTCAGTCGCCCTGCTAGACAGACATTCATCTCAGCCATCTTCACGCATTTCTTTCAGAAGTTCTTTCACTTTTAGGGAGATAAGTTTCACACTGTGCGTAGCAGAGCTGGCTTTGGCCGACTGTAGGATGCAACAAACCTATGTTTCTTCCCTTTCAGTAGAAAGTAAATAGTGTGGGAAGAAATAGCCAGGGAATTGTTATGGCTAGGCTTGTATAGGCCGTAGGGCCGATAGCCTAGTACCAACTTATGAACCTATGCTGGAAACCCTTGAGAAATAGTGTTGTCAAAATGCATTGCGTTTGTAGGAGACAATGCAAATGTGAACTTTGGGGGCATCAACAGGAAAAAAAAGCAAGAATGATTTTTCAGTTGAAAACGAGCCTTAAGAAGCCGTTGGTGGGCCTTAGATGTCCAGCCCATGTTCTTCACAACTGTATTAGACGTGGTGCTGATTTAATGGCAGTTGATGCTGAAGCAATTGCTTTGTTCAACAATTTTTCTGTGTATACTGTTCGCAAGGGGGCTCTAAAAGATTTCTGTGAATTCATTGATGTTAACTCAGCAGTTGCTACACCACAGCAAAACCAAATGCAATTGCGAGACTGTTGTAGTTATTCCCAGTGCTGAAAGCATGATTTCAGTGCATAAATCAGCCACAGGTGCTGATAAAGAAATTTTTCAAGAACATTTATTCAGAAGCATATTTGTGGTTTGTGCATTCACTGTCAGTATTTCAGGCGAAAATTGCAGCTACTGAAAAGGAAGAAACATAGGAGGTTTGTTGCATCCTACAGTCGGCCAAAGCCAGCTCTGCTACGCACAGAGTGAAACTCATCTCCCTAAAAGTGAAAGAACGTCTGAAAAACATGCGTGAAGATGGCTGAGATGAAGAATGCAAGACATTCATGACAGAGGTTCAGTGTACCAAGGGTGCACTGATTACTTGGAAAAGTGGATGACACCCTTCGATGAATTTCACTGCTTTCGTTGGATGTATTTTAACAAACTAAAAGACGGTACTGTTCAATGATCTGTTGCCATGCGCACAGTATATGAGCGAAAAAGGGTATTGTTGTAGACATACAGTTGTTTGACCAGTACTGCAACCTGAAATCATTCATAGGACAGAAAGATAATTTTTTTGACAGTCGCCTTCATGAACAGTGGTGTGCATACTTTCAAAGTTGTGCAAATGAAGCCACTTATTCAAAGCTGCTTAAAATCTGTGAATTTTTCTTTTGCATTCCTGGGCACAATGCCAATGTTGAAAGAGCATTTTCCTTGATCAACGCACAGTGGACAAAAGAAAGACTAAGAAGAATTTCTCTGACAGAGTCAACAAAGTAAAATTTTAAGAACGTTTCTTTTCTGCCTATGTTGCCGAGAACAAACTGCTGCGAAGACACCTCGTCTGAGAAATATGAAAACACAATTTTACTATAACTTTTAATTTTGATGACCTTTCGTGACCTGTCAAATTAGTTGTTTTTAAAGTTTTCATTGTAACACACAGTCCAATTGTAGCTATCCCTGCCATGGTTACATGATGTGGTTGTCAAGTCCAAAAAGCATTGTAAATTCATAATAAATCTCTGATCAGGATCACTAGGGCAGGCATACTGTTGTAGAACAGAAGATGATTGATTGAAAAAGTCAGTTTTAGGTTTATGGAGTCCTTTTATTTTAATTTCTACATTTCGGGCATGCGCAAGGAGCATTTTGGTTTAAATTAGTAAGACAAGGATGTCAGTCAGAGCATATGGGTTCAATATTTTGTGGGGATTTGCATGTACTCTGGTATTAAGCTTCTGTACTTATGAGCAGTAAACTTCTAGCAGTACCATTACATGAAGAAAGCAACATTCCTTAACTAGAGTATTTTAAAGATCTGAACCTGTTCAGTAGTTGATTTGTTATATTTTCCATGAAATTATTCAGTGGTGAATTTTCTCCATCAACCTGCTCAGTAATTGGTTATTTCATCCCTGAAGCAAACTACCAGCTGAATGTAATTACACACTGAAATGTTACTGTACAGCAGTCCAGGTGCCCCCTATGTCAGTAAGGAATTATTTGTAGCAGCTCTATGCCGTCTTTCACGAGCAGAACAGGACACTTTCTTCCTTTGTCCTCCTTAATGACCTTCGATGTCCTCTTTTGAGCTCGCAGATATCTGGTAACACTACTCTTGTACCAACCCTGTAAGCCTCCATGGCAGCAAAAGATAAGGGTTGTATGGAAGTTGAGCTGAAAAAGGTTCCCTGTCATCGCCTACCATTAAGTCACTGACAGAGATAATAAAGACAAATGCACTACAGGTCACCAATATCAAAAGGGGTACCCTAGGAAGATACAGGCAAGACTTGCTATCATAGAAGCTCAAGAGATGGGGAGTTATGAAACATTCTATCATCTTCAAGGCAATCAAAGCCCATTATGCCCTTGAATAATTCCCTTGCACTTAGGTGAAAAACAGATGGAATACAACAGCAAGTCTTCCCTGGCAAAGACTGCTCTAACCTTAGATTGGACAGCTAGGATTCAATAAGAAACACAAACCAACACTGCATCACAAATGTCAAGCTGCCTTAAAGTACGCTGCAGATGCCTTCCCCTTCCTGGTGGAATGTTGCTTAAATCCAGGGAAAGCCTTATAAAAAGAAACATTGTGGGGGTGACCATGCAGCCAAAGTCTGCTCTCATTTACACTCTGACAGAATAAACCTGAAAAAAAAAGAAAGCAGCAGCTGTAAGGTCTAACAATATTAAAAAGCAGTCTCAATGCCCTTCAGTCATCTTAGATATAAAGTAATGCCTCTAGTACGTTCTGGGAAGCCTGCCAGTTCTCCTGGCTTAAACAGAAAGTCCTGCCTATGGTGTAGACAACATAAGTTTAATTTATTTATTTACTGACATGAAGCCCATTTTCCGCAGAGGCTCCAAATTTCAAAACATTTAAAAAATTTTGCAATCTTCAAAAAATAAAACAAAAACTGCAGTTCAATTACTAATAAATTAGACAATATAAAAACACTGGTTATGAATCGATATAAATTATATGAGTGGCTTGGGAGCTGGTGAAGGTGGCTGGGCAGAGAGAGAAGTGATAAGGCTATGCCTGCTCATGTCTCCATGGAACAGAAACTGTGTGCACTGGGAGATGTACAGCACACCTTGGCACTCAAATGGAACAGACGGTAGAAGTGTAACAAGAAGAACTGGAGCAGTGAGGTACAGATTGGGTGCAGCCCCTCAAAATCCACTGTATGCACCACCTGTAGTATACTCAAGTGTTACTAGCATGTTAGGGGTTTTATGGCTCTCCCTTTAACTGCTAGTAAAGGAGCCAACCATGGTAAGAATTGGTCACATCTTCTCTCTCAGTCTTGGAGTATTCATAGCCACAGTGCTGTAAGGTCACTGCATCTGGAGGGTGAGACCCACCTAGTCAACAGACCTCTGAACTGCCCCTGCTTTTGAGGAACATTCTTATTTTCAGCCTGATTTACCCTCCATAGGATGTCTTATTTTTGCTATATGTCTTATGAGCCTGGATTCACACAATTTTCTGAATCCCTCATCATACGTGATGTTTGAAGTTGTTTAGTACACACTAACATGGCTTACATACTAGTGGCAACAATATAAAGAAAACAACTTGCATCTCCCTCTATAGCAAAAATGAAATGTGTTGCAATTTTGCAGTGCAGTTCATTAAAGTCTGAAGATTTTACACTGTCACTTTTTTAACGTGGTGACATTTTTTCATCTTGTCACAGTCTTAAATGAGTTTTAGTAGTCTATATTTCTACTGAAGTGTAAAGAGTTGTATGCTATTTGGTATTCAAATTCTATGCTAACTAAACATACAGATCTTTGGCTGGATGTTCCTACTTTTCAGGAGCCTTTGCTCCCATTTTCAATGTCTGCAGGTTGAGAGGTATGCTGGTGAAGGGATACATCTCAGTAAGCAATGGCTCCTGGACAGTGTGTGCAGTGGGACAAGAAAAGGATAAGAAATCAGGTTAACTCTGCATGCAACAATACATATCAAACACTCGCATCAAGATAAAACAGCCTGTGGCAGTGAACAGTGCTTGGATTACCCTAATTTTCTAGACAACTCTTTCCAAACAGCTCTGCTTGTTACTAACCCAGCTCTCTCAGTACAGCTGGTGGGACCCGAGGGCCTGGGAAGGAAAAAATAGTAGGAGAAACTTGAAGATTGAGGCAGGGTACTATTCTACAGTTTAAGCTGCCGTGACGACAACAAACACTTTGGAAAACACAAGTACATTAATGTCCAGTTTTACGGTAAGATTTACTACAACCTTGGGCAGGAACCTACTGTTTAAGAGAAACTTAGTAAGCGTAGATGAAACACCTAAAAGGATTCCTTACTCTACACAGTGCCTATAAACGAAAAAATTACAATCATTAATCATAATTAACCTCCATTTGCTAAATGTTGTCTGGGCATCGCTTCAACTGTTGCCATTGCTTGATTCAATGTTCCTCTCTTACCTTCAACAGTCGTGCCTGTCATTCATCTCTGACACCCCTGTTTCTTCTTGCCACCTTCTTATCTCTCCCAAACCATCTTCATCAGAAAGTCTTTCCTGCACATGGGCCCAAACCACTGTAATCAGTTCTCTGACGTCTGTAACTGGAGCTATTTTGGTTTCTGCTCCAAAGTTCTCATTTCTTTGTCTGTTCAACAGTGTGCATCCTATCCTGAAGATCAGACACTTCATTACCTCTAGCTTCCTTAACTGCTCTGTCCTCACTTCATAGGTTTCTGTACCATACAGTTGTATTAGTTGCACCACTGTTTTCTACACCTTTTCAGCTTCTTCAGCATTCTTCTGTGTCACACTACTCCAGAAATTGTTAGCTGGCTGCATCTGCCCTCTGATTCTAGTTTTAACCTCCTCATGCAAGCCCCCACTATCAACCACCCTCCCACATACCTGAAGCTATTAACCTTGTTCTACTATTTTCCCCTTCTATTTCGGTTTTCAAACTTATGATTCCCTCATTTGCTGCCATGACAACTAATTCATCTGAAGTAGTCATTCCATGTGCCTTCAATTTTTCATTCCACTCCAAGATTTGCTAAAGTTCTTGTTCAGAATCTGCTTTGCTTGTCATGCCACATTATCTGCATACAGCAGCTTCATTGATCTGTCTTCACCAATCAGTGTCCTCGGATGTGTGTGCTAATGTAGTCCTACCATTAGTATGTACAGTTTTGTCTTTTCGGTTTTTCCCAGTTAGGAGTCACCACAGCGGAACTCCGGTCTGCTAATGATTGGCAGTAGATTTTTTATGGTGCCGAGTTGCCAGCCCGACGCCCAACCTTCAGCAAAGGCACACCCATTCATGCATGTCTTTCGGAGGCCACTCGACTGCAGGGAGGACATGCACACTCCACACAGAAGGCACTCCAGCCGTGACTCGAACAGAACATCTTGCTGTGAGGCAACAATGCTACCGCTGTACCACCGCAGCTTTACCACTAGTATGTATAGTACTGAACTCAATAGCAGAGCCCTGATGCACACCAAGCCCCAGAGGGAACCCCCTCTGAGTCCAAACCTGCTCATACTATTGCCATCCACTTCCAGCTGCATCCTATCACTAAACCTATGAGTACAGCCTGCAGTTCTACCAAGGTTTCTGTAACTTTAAACAATCACAGGACTGCAAAATTCAGGCTTCTGGTAACCTTGCTGTATGCTTTCCCTAAATCTAGGAATATCTAGTTGGATTCTTTCCTTGTCTCTAGCTTCTCCCAGCCTATTTGTTTCACTGCACAAATCAGGTCAGTTGCGCTACATCCTGACATGAATCTGAATTGCTCAACTTCCATCTTATTTTCTACTACTCTGCATATTAATTTTTCAATTACCCTTTCAAGCACTTTCATGGAGTGTGGCAGGAGTCTGACACCTCAACACTGTCCAAAGTTGTGAATGCCCCTTATTGTACATTGGCACTACAATGTTTACTCTTCAGTCATCTGGGATACATCATCTTCGCCATACTACTGTGTATCCTCTAAAGCCTCATCTCCCCTAACTAAGCCAACATCTCGATCACATATATGCTGTAACCTCATCGGAGACTGTTGCTTTTCCTTAATTCATTTTCCTTAGTGCCATTCTTTCTTCTAGGGTGGGCCTTATTTTATCATAGGCGACACTTTATTCATTCAACAGCTGCTGGAAGCACTTAATCCTTTGCCTTTCATTTCCCATGGACTGGTGAATGGGTTGTTGCTAGCATCCTTTATGAAGAGTGTCTGATGACTTCTCCCTCTCTGCCTGACAGGAGTTTCTTTGTGCTATCCGCTAACTCACTTTTCAGAAGCTAGTAGAGTGCCTCTGATGCCTTGTTCTTTACTACGGAGACACTGTCAGTCAACCAATATTCCTTCTTGGCCCAGTCTGCCTTTTCCATTTCTCACTTTCCCTGTACTTGGTCTTTCTTGTGACAACTTCCTGGACTTCTGCATTTCATCACTGACCTTCCCTCGCTCCAGTCAACTTTCAGGTCTTCAGCCTAGTGTGTTACCGTTACAGCCTTCCCTGGCCACTGATTATGGCTGTGATGACCATGCCCTGGGCCCAGCAAACAAGGAGCCTCAATCCTCACCACTAACACCAGGGAGGTAGTCTCATAGAAGAGAAAAGGATAACTATTGCACACAGTAATGTGCAGTTTCCCTTAAGAGCAGACAGAGATCACAGTCAGTTTGGGGCTGGTTGCTCCTTTGCTCACCAGGTCCCCAATAAGACTCCACACTGGCACAGATATAGGGTCCAGGTTTCAGCCTAGCTGGGCAAGCTAGAACCTCCAGTACCCTCTCTGTCCAACCAGTGCTTCGTGCCTCTGCCAAGTAGCTGACACAACACACACACTTTAAGATAAGTATTTATACAACTTCACAGACACTCCTGGGAAAGGGTGACACAGATTCTCCAACTGTGCCCTTTTACCCAGACCATACGGTAGTAATCCCTGCCAAGACCCAACTAATATCAGCTACTAAAAGACCCTTAAAAGGGTTCCAATTATTACTGTGCAATATTATCATCCTATGGTAATGTGACTATACAGTCTAAGGCTTATTAGAGTGGCCTATTACAATAAACTCTATAAATATGCAATGTACTCTAGAGCTTATCTCTACACAAACCAGCCACAGGTAGAAGGTTTTAAAAATATTTAATAATTAAAACACAAGTCAAAACTACTACGTCACAGAGATATCTAAGAGCTCAGAGAACACACAGAAACTTAAAATAATACAGCAGGACAGGTCTGATTTCAAAGAAAAATACCTAATTAATCTTTACTAGCTTTAACTATTCCTACAAGAAATCACAGTGCTAAAACGTACATGTGAGCATAAGGCAGAGTGCTGGTAAATTGGATTGTCCAAGAACAAAATGCTTCCAGTCTCTTGTGAGAAATAGTATTTAAACATTACTAACAAATATGTCTCCAATACCCTCCCAAATTACATCATTTTTGACACTTGGTCTGGAGTTCCTAGGCCACAAACTGCATTATTTAGCAAGCTAACACCTGCTCAGAAACTTACAATACAAGGCATTTCACATATACACTCTAGCAGAAATCAGAGCAATAAAGCACCTTCCACATGCAAATTCGGGTAATAAACTTTAGCCTCAAAACAATGGGCATGAAACCTTCAACCAGACGCACAGGAGCCTAATTCTAACATGAAAGGGTCACAACATGCTTCACTGGGCCAGTAGAGTGCAATGTTGTCACATTTTGCAGTTCCGCATTTCACAATATTCTTTTACACTCAAGAAAACATGCCTGTATTTTACATTTATTTACAAATACCAGAATTATATATCAAATTTTATTTGACTAGGCTGGCAGCCTTCGCCCATCTCTCCCCAATCATCACAATGGCAACAAGTGGTTTAACACTCTGGGACAACTGTTTCACTGGAATGACTTTGCAATCTCTTATTCTACAACACAGCCTTTCCTTACTAGGAGCAAGTCTACCAGAGTTGCACATGGGACATTCTTGTATACAATCTTGTGACAGTCTCTCTTGGAGAACAATCTACTGACCACTACTCAAGCCATCTGTCAGAAAGAGGTCTAGAATAGCCTTTCCTTTACTCTTGTTGCCACACCCATGTGGGCCCAGGCAATCCTCATAGCCTGTTCTCTCTCTCGTTAACACCAACTCATGCTGTCTTACTTTACCCAGTAGGTCCTGAAACTGCTGCCCGAATGCACTCTTCCTTGCTATTACAATCGTGCTGTGGGGTATAGGCTGAGACTATGAATACTGCCCTACCTTTACAATGAAAAGTGACTGCCTTGAGTTTATCACCAATTATTTTCATATCTTTCAATTCCCTACGTATGTACTTTGTTAGATGAACCCCCCCCCCAAACCCCCAAAAGTAGTAACAAATGGGATCCAAAGCCAAGTGGCTTTGCTGCACTGCCATTCCATCTCGCCTTCTGAATGCAAAGGACTGTCCAGTATCCACCTTGCTATCCTCTTCCAAACTGCATCATGTCATTGAACCTATGCGGAATGTAGCAACTGAGAATTCATGCTGTTTGGCAAGCTGATGGGTTTAACTTCCAGCTTTCACTCAACAGTGATCTCAGGTAACCCAAGATGGGCAACTGGACACTAGACAGTTAAATAGCTTACTGACCCAGGGATGATGGGCTTTATATGGCAGGTACTCACTGGCCTAACTAGTATGAATTCCCCAAGCATTAAGCCAAACACCATTCCCCTTTGGGGTTTCACTTATGCTTCCATTAACTGGAAGTACACATACTCTAACATGTACACCAACAGATTTCATCAATGCAAACTCACTGGACCAGTTAGTTGACATCCCAATCAAGGGCAACAAGCCAAGACCACTACTTGTGTGTGTCTGGATAACATAACCAAGCTGCTTACTGGCCAGCCTGAAACAGGACCTGCTCGATCCACTGCAAAGGACATTAGTCAGCCTCAAGAGGCTTTGTGTTGGATGAAGAGAGGACAGTAACAGTCATCCTTGGTCCTCATCAGCTAGGGAAAGTGCTGTTCCCTACCCATTTTAAAACTCCCTCCCTGGTTAAACTGGACCACAAATCAGTCACATTCACCTTGAGACTGAAGCCAGAAGAATACCCCCATACCTCAGTATTCAGAAATCATGTCAAAGGTAATGAACTGACATGGAGTGATGACATGGCTAAAATCAACATCCTCTTCCAATTCTATGACCCCACTGCTTTTGCAGTGTCTTTTACTGCCATATTCTATGCACATATGAACAGATGCACTGCTGCATTTGTCCCCATCAAAGTAAATTCCAAAATTAAAAATCACCTTAAGGTAGAACCCACATATAAACAGGCACTATAATAAAAGAAAAATGCACTGCACGCAAAAATGAATGCAACTTTCAAGATGTAAGAAAAGTTCTTGCCAAACTTAACAGAGAACTTTGGACCGAGATCAAATCAACCAAGACTGTGTAGGAGATAAACTGCTACCCAGAAAAAACACAACCACAAAGCCTTCTTAAACTGTTAAAACTTAGAATTACCAGCATTGTGCAGAGCAAACAGCAAATGTTATACACTCAGATGCAGAGGGCAGAGCAAATCTATTTAGCAGACAAATTTAACTCTAAGTTCACCATTCTCCCCTTGCACTCCCAAATCTTGTATCCTCAGTTACCCCCCCCCCCTTTCAAATCTCCCATGAGCAAGTCCCTCAAGGCCATATCCAAAGCCAAGACCACTACTTGTGCGTGTCTGGATGACATACCAGGCTGCTTACTGGCCAACCTAAAACAGGACCTGTTTGATCCACTACAACGGATATTAGTCAGCCTCAAGAGGCTTTGTGTTGGATGAAGAGAGGATGAGAAGGTGGGGCATCAGCGGACCTGGGAAATTAAAGACCCACAAAGTCTGATTAGCCTCATCTGTATGGCTATGGAAAAGATTGTTGTGGAAATAAGGACATAGGTAACCTGCAAACTCTCAACCCAAGCCAGTTAAGACCTGTTAACAGCAGATCCTGCCTACTTAACCTGGTTGATTTCTACAACACAACTAAAGTGGATGAGGGCAAATCAGTATGCACTGACAAGTCTACACCTCGCAATGCGTTCACCACCCCACACAACAGTTACCATAAACTATCCACTAGCAAAATGGCTCACAAATCCTTACCAGGAAATTAGGTTGGGCTACTGTACTTCCTCCAAAGCTTGTCACTAGCAGTTTACTCATGGGTTCAGTCCTTGGGTGACTCCTCATTGGCATTTACTTCTCAAAGGTCAAAGCTTCTATTAAGGGTTTATGGATGACCAAGTCTGCAAAGAACTGTAAACCCGATGCGATCAAACTCTCCAGAGAACACCAAGATCCTCAGAGGGCCTTTCCCAAACCAGTATCTGGTGTCAAGACCATGGACTACAACTGAATGCCAAGAAATGTATGACAGTATCCTTCACACAACTCTGAAAAGTGATCTAGTAGTTAGGAACTTTAAGAAGCTACATAGCCAACAAAACTGTCCTTCAATCACTACATATCTACTATTGTAAGAAAAGTCTTTCCATGCAAAGTTGATAACTAAATGTATGGCATTCCAGATCCAGAGATGTGATCATTCCATTGTATTCAACACTCATCGGGCAGATCATGGAGTGCCATACCCTATTCAGTGTATAATGTCCAAACATCTGACAACTCAAACTCCCACAATGCTTTCTAAGAAAATCAATAGCCTAAATTATAAAAAAATGAAGCAGACCATCTCAAAGCTTGGTCTCTCCCTTTAGTGTCTTGCAGGTTAATGAGGGCCAGTCTCTGTCTTGTGTAAAAAGCCTCAACAGACCCTATCTTCTCGGACCTACTTCACATTCACACATATAATGGGGGCATAAACACCTGCTCAAGTGATATCAATTTCCTTTGCAACATAAACAGAACATGTAAGAGGGACAGATAAGTATCACAGAAAATATTCTTTAGAATAGTCTTACTCTCCACAAAGTGCTTCTCTTACGTTATTCAAATGTAATATAAACAAAAAGTAACCACAAATTCAATCCTAGTTTAGCACACTCATCCCTCTCATTTGAGGGCAACATATTCTGCTTACTTACACTTAAAATACAAGTGCTGTCAACTTCATGGGAATATATGGCTAGCCTTCTAAAAACCTTCATTGATCAACAGCCTAGTAAGTGCCTACAAACCTACAATAAAGGCACAAAGAACCTTTTTCACTGTTAGCATGGGCCCTGCTGTAGGTCACAGAAGGCTGGATCCTCTATGCAGTTATCGACACTCATACCCACCTTGATGACATTAATGAGTATGACCAAATAACCTAGAGACAACTGTTACACCACGAGACACCTGTATGGCTTTATTAATTAACTTACAAGATGATCCTCCTTGGCCGCTCTATTACTGGGTTCCACTTCCCTTTAAATTCACATTCAGCAATTTCAAATGAATCTCCTGCACTCTTGAGCGGACTTGCCCTAAACTGGCACATACAAAAATAGCACATCTCATTGTGATCAAGCACACTTTCCGCAAATCAAGAAAAATAAAGATTTGAGACTTGCTCAGTTTACAACCAAAACAAACATGTGAATCTGCATTCACATAAGCACAATGTCCTAGTAAGAGAATATCAGAAGCCAAGTACAGGAATGGAGGATGAGGGCATCCGAGACCAACCATGGAGGGAATACATCTCAGTAACAAAGTCAGTCCCTGGGTGTCCATGACTCTTGCCACAAATATGAAAAAAGTGTGGACACTTACCATAAATGTAGATGTTAGAGTGTATTCACTGTTGCAGTTGCAGTCATTACATTTGGGTAATCTGCTGGCAGGTTGCCCTCAGTCGGCCTGAATATCAAAGTCTTGGGTCCTGCGTCGGTTGCTGTCTCCTCTTCCATGACGTCAGGTCGTCAGGGGAATAAAACATGCAGCTGACGCCATTTTCTTTAGTCTTTTTTGCCAAGTGGTGCCCGAAGCAGAAGCAGTTCGCAAGTGCCGGTTGGCCAACTCCTGACATTTTCACATTCGAGTTTCAGAACCGATGTCTTCAATTAAAGCCAAGTACCCCGTTGGGGAAACTTTCTTGCTCCATACTGATGTCAATAAAAGTTAATTGCATTACTTGTGGGAAGCAAATATCTCATAAGGATTTCCATTTGTACCGCATTCCTTGCCTAGGCCCAGATCATAACGTGCCTTGCTGCCGGTTTTGTGCTAGATTTAACCAATGCACTATTAAGCGTCTGTATATCTTTGCTTCAAAATATTTTGGAAACATATTTAATTAGCCTGAAATGTCAGACAGCAATCAGACTACTGGAGTTCAGAAAAAACACAAAGAAAAGGACAGAGACAGACCGTCTAGGTCCAAAACAGACGACAAAGCTTCTCCTAAGCCAGTTGCCGGTTCTCAAGGAGGCGCTTTTGCAGACACTGATACCCGCTACTTTCAAGTCGCAGGCCTCTAACGAGTCCCATGTGGAGTCCGGCATGCTGCGAGATTCTTAAAGTATTGTACTTGCGGATGTCTCTCCCTTGGATGGGTCCACAGCCGTTGAGCAGGCACCGGCTTCTGAGGGTGTTTTCAGGCCTCAGCATTTCTATATAAAAGACGCCAGCTTTAAAAACAAAGACAAAAGCAACTTATAAGGCTAAAAAAATGACGCATGAGCCACGTGCTCAGGCCTCTACGCCCAAAAAACAGATGATCGAAATGGCTGAAGGCTTAATAACCTTGATCAGGGGTTCCCAACCCCCCCCACCCCCCCACGAAAACAGGCCTAAGCAAGACACTGATTATGAATCTTCAGATCAGGTTTCTATTTCTTCTGATTCCTCTTCTGATCAAGGCTCCACCTACAGAGAGAATCTCCACAATCTGGCTAAGTACAATGACCATGTGGAAGGCTTCCTAGCGGCTTCACTCACTACTGACACCTGTCAGGAAATACGGTAGTATGAGGGAGTTGACAGAAACAGACAGCTGTCTCATCAACTATGTGGAACCCCACTACTACAATTCTAAGGATTTTCAAAATGTGCAAGAGCATGAAGTTCTGAAACCTCAGCTTTTTGGCACCAGGGAGGGTTTTGAACTTCCTTTCTCTGAAATTTGTTACACGAGTTTGAAGGACAGCCCTACAAACTGTATTGCTAGAGAAAATGCCTGTTACACAGATCTAAGGTTCACACTGTACCAATAAACAGCAAAGCTAAAAACAGCCATTTCCTAGATTTTCATTACCTTGCTCTCTTGCTTAGTGATCGTCAGGTACTTAAACTTGCCATATGTAGCATCTCAAAAGTAATCTGCATTCACATAAGCACAACGCCATCTTCAAGGAAAATATAACCTTTTTGAGTGTCACTAACCTTCCTGGCTTTTATGGCAACATGCTGCACCAGACAGGCAAATATGACACAAAGAGCACAATCACTGCATATTTTTAAAATGAGTCAGCTGTACAATTTAACTTCTGTACCTAGAAACAAAGCTAGTTCGCTCTTTAGAAAGCAAATGCTGATAGTTGCTCACCAGTGCCAATAAACACACCATGTTCCTTAAGAATTAATTTGTGCACACTAAGACAGGTGTCAAACGATGTCAAACTGTCTGAAGTCAAAAACCTGAGTTAGAGGTCCCGGCACAATAAAACATGTGGACCTCTTACCCAAATTTCTCATCAGCCATATCAGAAAATGGATGCTAGCTTCAGCGTCACCTACTAATGGCAAAATCAAGATGCACAAAGTTCAAAAATTAATGTATGAAATAGATTTAGCTCCAGTAGGGTGTACAAGGACTACCTACTTTTCAATCAGCCTTCTGGTGGTGCTTCAGCAAAGACCTGGGTCTAAGCAAAGGACTTTCCTCCAGATCTCAAAGTTAGGCACTTTAAACAACTCCAGCACTAAAGGTAAGACATGCCATGAGTTTCACCTTCCTATGGCTAACTGGCTTGATTAAACTGCTGCCACTTATGACAGTGGTTCATGTTGTGCTCTGCTTGCAGACGGTAAGCAGACTGTACATAACTGTACTAGGAAGGGGATATTTCTTGTACAGTCATGAAACAAACTCAAATTACATAATTTTGGCCCACCATAAGGCAACAAGGATGAGCTTTGGTCCTTCTTTAAGGTAATCTAATGTAGAAACACACGCCGCTAAACGAGGTTCTTCAAGTCCTCATCTCCAGGATGGGAGGAGCAGTTCAGAGAAATTGAGGTCCCATGCAGGTATCGGTGCTCTCCTTGGGGGTCTTATGTTTTTCGCCCCTCTGAGGTACTGCCTTAGCAGTGGATGTGAAAAAATAGGAGGTTCCATATTGTAATGAGCTGAAATGGCAGAGGCATGGATCTTAACTGATGAGGATAGGCCTTTGTCCAGCATTTCAGTTAGGTATTGTAAAATCTGAGGAATATTTGGAACAAGCAGTTCAATTCTTTGTGCCTGATTCCAAGCACAGAATCTCTTCCATTTGTTTGCATAAGATTTTCTGGTGCTGGGCCTCCTGGCTTCCAAAATGATGTCCATAACTGCTTTAGAGAGAGGTGTGTTCTGAGTGGTTATATTATTCACCATGCAGACAGATTTAAGGTTCTGAGTTGGCTGTGCAGGATCTGATTGTTTTGTTGGGTCTGAAGATGACAAATTTGAGGTAAAGTCCAGGCTGGGACTTGAAACAAGCTCTTTAGGATTGGGTACCAGTGCTGGCGTGGCCAATCTGGGGCAATCAGTATAATTTTTGGCTTCTCTTGTCTGACCTTTAGGAGTACCTTGGGAAGGAGAGGCAGTGGAGGAAAGGCATAAACGGTTAGGGTTTTCCAGCTGAATGATAGAGCATCCACCTTCCATGCTTGTGTGTGATAAGTCCTTGTGCAGAATCTCTGTAGTTGGCAGTTGTGTGGTGAGGCAAATAGATCTATGTCTGGGCAACCGCATTTCCCTGTTATCATGTTGAAGACTTGTGGATTTAGTTTCCACTCGTGAGGGTCCATGAGGTTTCTGCTTAGATAGTCTGCCAGAGTATTGGTCTTTCCTGGCAGGAATTGTGCCTGCAGATGTACTTGATAGGTCAATGCTTTGTTCCACAAAGTCATGGCTTGCCTGCAGAGGGGGTAGGTATGTGTGCCCCCTAGCTTATGTACCAGATGACTGTAGTATTGTCCGTCTTTAGCAACAGTTGTCCTGGATGGAGTAGATCCTTGAAGGCTGTCAGGGCATTCTGTACAGCTAGCATCTCTTTTTGATTGATATGAAGATGCATTTGGCTTGCGGGCCACGTGCCCTGAATACATTTTCCCACCATGTGTGCCCCCCAGGCATAATCCGATGCATCTGTTAGTGTCTGCCTGGCTATGGGTAAAGTAAATGGCTGTCCCTTCTTGTGGTGATAGGCCAGTGCACACCATCGAAACTCCTGTTGCAGGCAGGGAATGAGAGCAATTATTGTTTCCAGACTGTGGCAATGTTGAGTCCAAACACTTTTTAAATACCATTGTAGCTTCCTCATATTCAGTCTTGCATATGGAATTAGCAGAATGCAGGATGCCATGAAGCCCAAAGCCTTCAGAATTTTTCTTGCAGGTAACTGGGTTTTTGTTGCCATCATTTGGAAGTAATGAGTCAGTTGCCTTTGTGTGGCATGAGATAAGCCATCTGGGCAGTTGTATTTAAGCTTGCACCCAGGAATATTATCTCGAGAGGACACTAGTTTTGACTTCTTTTCGTTTACTGTGTACCCTAAGCAGATTAGTAATCTTTTTACAAACGCCAGAAGCTTTAGTAGAATGTCCTTGCTCTCTGCTTGAATAAAGCAGTCGTCCAAGTAGGGATATATTTGAATTCCTTTTTGTCTGCAAAATGCAATTACTGGTGCCAGGCATATTGTGAAGACCCTGGGCGCAGTAGATAAGCCAAAGGGCAGTACAGAGAATTGGTAATGCATTGAGCCAGCTATGAATCTGAGGTATCTTCTGCAAGACTGTCCGATTGGGACATGCAGGCATGCCTCTTTGAGGTCCAAAGTTACGAGCCAAGCCTTCTTGCCCAGCATGGGTAGAAGTTGCTGCAGTGTCAACATTTTGATTTTGGAACATCCATGCCCCAATATGCAACAGTTTTTTTATTTTAGATCAGGTCTTGCAGGACAGTAGAGGGGGTGAGTGGGAGGCCCGATTGGAATATAAGGAATTGTGGTGGCAGCTTAAATTAAATGCAACTAAACCCCCTGGTTTGAATGACAGTGTTAGCATCATGAGTGTTTTAAAACTGAGGAGGGCTAAGTTATGATGTTTGTTTCTTGGAAGTGTCGTTTATTTTAACAATATGGAGAATGTTTTGTTTCGAACAATTTTTTAACTACTGCCTATTTTGTGCCTAATGGGCAGTAATTTTTAACCACAATTTTTGAATGGTTCTCAAGGCACATATGAATTTTTTATAAGTTTTTAATGTTGCCTTAAGATATTACAAGTTTGGCTTGTAGTTTGGTTATGTTGATGGATCTGTTTTAACTGACAGCATTGTAAAACAACTATTTAAGTCTCTAACATAACCTGGTGGTTTGCTAGTTTCAATGTCTAATTAGCATATTTTAATTGGAGTTCTAGTCACATGACGTGGACTAGAAGGTACTTAAGCACTGAATTTTTAATGATGGTTTATCTTGATAAAGCCTGGTATGACTCCAGGCGAAAGCGCTTGATGTAATGCTCTACTTTTTATTTGTTCTTCATTAAAGTCAATTTTGATTCAAGATACGATGGACTGTTCCCGTTCCTTTCAAGCCTTTGGATACCGTACTCTTTGAATAGCCCTCATGTCCATGAGGGATGAAATTTGCTTTTGTGCCTCTGCCCATTGATTGTGTGGCAGGTCTGGCATACCTTTTACCCTTGGGAGGGTGTGAAAGTGGAACCTGTAGCCCTGAGAAACAATATTCAGCACCCATTTGTCCTGGGTGATCATGTGCCAATTTTGTGAGAAAAGTGCTAGTTCTCCCCCTAAGGGTAATGTCAAAAGGTAAGTGCTTGGCATGGTAGTGGGAAGTCATTGGAACTGTTTCCTATATGGTTGAGACTTGTCTTCTCCGCCTTTGGAGGCTGAAGCACCCCATTGTTTAGGGCTGTATGAGCCTTGGGGCTGAGATCTGCCTCTAGGGTGTCTGTATCAGCCTCTTTGTGGCCTGTCTGAAACTGGAAAGGACCAATTTTTAGAAGGCCAGTTCCTGCTAAATCTGGGTGGCTGAACCTGTAAGAAATCCTTTACTGTCTGCATTGATTTCGCTTTATCCTCCATTTTCTTTAACACTTCTTCTGCCTTAACACCAAACGAAGTATCATGATGTAATGGAGCATCCAACAATCTTGCTTTAACATGATCAGGCAGGCTCTGTTCCTTTAACCAAGCATGTCTTCGAATGACAGAGCCTGTAACTGCGGCCCTGCAAGAAGCCTCTAGTGAATCAAAACCACATTGCAAAGTATACTTTGCCACTTGTTCAGCTGCATGCAATAAATCCTGCATTTCCTTGTTTTCAGGACATTCAGAGTTTGTCAACATTTTCTGTTTTAGCAGAGACATTAGGTATTGCTGATATTTCAGCATGTGAAACTGGCAGTTTAAAGCCCTTACAGCTAAAGTAGCAGAGGTGTAAACATTTTCCCCCATCTGTCCAGTGCTCTAGAATCCCTATCAGAGGGTACAGGGTTTTTTTTTTTGCAGTGGAAGCCTTGACCCCTTTGGGACCCTGAGAAATAGTTTCTGGGTCAGCAGCAGGGTTTTTATAAAGGAATTTATGTGAATCTGGAACCCTGTAGTACCTATCCGGCTTAACTGGGGCTGGGGGTAGAGAATCAGGAGAGAGACTGGATTCAGAAAAAACATCACCTACATCTAGCACAGGAGGGATAGCAAGAGGTCTGTGTTGAGGCAATAAAAGAAAGTCTCTGAGCTTTTTCTTGGATTCTGAATAATCTTGGCTCTCCCAGTGGAAATGCTCCCTCATGGTGTGCAGGGTTTCCCCAAAAGAGTAGTCCTCAGGAGGAGAGGCTGAAGGGATAGATTCTTCAGCATCAGAGTCCTCACAGAGAGGAAGAGAATATCCCAGTTCTGAAGAGGAATCAGAAGAAATAGAAACCTGGTCAGAGGAATCATGGTCAGTGTCTTGCCTAGGCCTTTTATCAGGACAAAGTAATTAGGTCCTCGGCCATTTTAAGCATCTGTTTCTTTGGCATGGATGACTGTCCAGGAGAATGCTGTACTTGTTTCTTTGTCTTTAAAAGTGTTTTAGACTTTGCCTTGGCTGCTGAAGTGGTCTTGATAGTAAGCTGTGTAGGTCTGAAAACAACCTCACAAGACGATGCCTGCTCAGCGGCTCCAGACCCATCTGAGGGAATAGTTTCCGTGGGCCCAATACCTTGAGTTTCCAGAGGCCTAGTTGTCTCCACGTGGGAGTCAGAGGCGGCCTGTGGCTCTGAGGTAGCGGGTGTCAGGGGCTGCGAAAGTGCCTCACTGAGAACCGGCGAACCAGTGACTGGTCTAGAAGAGGCTTTGTCGGTTTTGGACCTCGATGCCAGTCTTTTTCTTTATCCTTGCGTTTTTTATGAACTCCGGTCGTAGGTTGTTCCGACGGCATTGTACAGTTAAACCTTCGGCCAAAGTAATGTAAAGCAAAATCGAGCAGAGACTTAATAGTGCGTTGGTTAAATCTAGCACAAAACCCACAACTAGCTACGTCATGGTCAGGGCCTAGGCAAGGAATTCAGTAAGAATGAAAATCCTTATGAGGTATTTGCTTTCCACAAGATATACAATTGTTAACTCTTACTGACATCGGTCTGGAGCAAGAAAAAGTTTCCCCAACGGGGTATTTGGCTTTATTGAAGACTTTGATTCTGAAATTCAATTTCGAAAATCTCAGGAGTCGTCCGACCGGCACTTGCGAACTGCTTTTGCTTCGGGCACCGCACGGCAAGAAAGACTGAAGAAAATGGCGTCAGCTGCATCTTATATACCCCAGGCGCACTGACGTCAGGGAAGAGGCGACAGCAACAGACGCCGGACCAGGACTTTGGAATTCAGGCCGACTGCGGGTAGCCTGCCAGCAGGATAACCCAAGTGTAATGGCTGCAACAGTGAAACACGAACATTGTGCCAAGTAGTTGAGAGACCTCAGTGCAAAAGTGGATAAGGTGCATATATGCTTTCCAAATCTGCCCACTGCCCGCATTTCCCTGTTTCGAGGATAGACAGAGGAACTTTCTTCGTCTAGCTCCTTCCTGATGGCCACTGCAACAACCATGGCATCAAGAGGAACTCCCTTACTCCAGAACGGTCTGTCCACAGGTGGGGCCATTATGTTGTCTTGTCTCAAAGGAATGGGTTCTATGGTATCTGGATCCTTCCACACCTGTCGTGAGATCAAGTCAATGAGCTCATCGGAGGGTGGAGTAATAGAGTACCAAAATGCCCCAAGAGAACAGATTCCTCAGACGTCGGGTTACTGGGCATTCAAGCCACCTCTCTACTTAAGGATTTCCAGGATGTCTCCAAACGAGACATTATCAGGAGGTGACCATGGGGACAGTTCTCCCTCATCAAAAACTGTTTCATCTGTGATGGACTCCTCTGCATATTCAATGTGTGGACTCCTCTGCATAGTCAATGTGTTTCCTCTTGCATGTCTTCTTTCTGGATGCCTCTTCAGTGGGATGCCCTGGGGAGGTATCAGAAGAGGAAATAATTCCCCGAGAGGAAGCCTGGGGCTTCTGTACTGGCTGCCTCAGTGGAACGAGATGGTGAGGCTCTAAATATTGGGTCATCATGGTGGAAGATTTTTGGATCCAAAGGGGAAGGTTCAGTCAGAACTGCCAGAGTAGAAGAGACCCTTCATTACAGCTTCAAAGGCAGAGAGGCCCGTAGAAGAGGAGGACATCCGAGCTCAAGAAGACGCTTCTGGATCGTAGCCTCCCCTACTCCGCAGGCAAAGTCTCAGAGGTGGAAGCCAGAGCCAAGCTGTCCACTGCTGAGGATTCAAGGTGCAGAGTCAGCTCTGAAAATCTTGGAGTCGAATAAAACACCTTGGACCCTACAGGCAGGCTACAGCTCCTACAGCTCTCTGGATCCGATGGAACCGGAGGTCTCAGAGAATTTTTGATCCAAGGTTAAGGTTATCCTCAGATCCAAAACTGAGATTCAGACAACTTGAATTCAGACTCCGACGCTACAGCTGTAGTAAGAGGAGATACCTATAATGGGGGAGTCCCTTCACTAAGGGGACCTTCCTCACCAGCCTCTTCACGTCTTCTTCAGTCAGACTTATAGAAGAAAAAGCAGAAAGGGTAGATGGAAATTTGAGATGCTCCAAAAAGGGTAAGGCACTCTGTCAAGGACAGGATCCAGGGAGGGAAGAGTACCTTATTCTACGCTAGGCTTAAATGCCAAGGTTGGTGATGCTGGATCTGATGACGTAGAACTTCTCAGATCCTGTTTCCAACCACTCAGATCAGAAACAGTCGGATCAGATGATTTTATTCAATTTTGGATCCATAGCCAAGGTAGGATCCGTAATTTTCGGTTTCTTAGGATCCAGGGTTGCGACTGGATGTTTTGTTGATCTTTTTCTTGAGGAATCTGAGGAAGATGAAGTAGATGGCCTTGGAGATGAAGATCTTGTCAGTGTAAGACTTGGTAGAAGTACCTTCAGAAATAGCTTCTCCGAAAAACAAGAGACGGCGGCCTTTTAATATTAATTTTTTTTTTTTCCTTCTACTAAAGTGAATGGATTGAAGCGGTGGCATATTGAACAGTCTTTCTGCAAGTGAAGAGGGCCCAGACAGTAAGCGCATAAACTGTGGGCATCACAGAGAGGCAAACTTACGCCCATACTTCACAAACTTTCTGAAACCTGACGTTTTTTCCGCCATAGTAAAAGGGCAGAAAGAAAGGCAAACAGGGACAAAAGTAACAGTATTAAGTCATTTTTTTAAATAGGTACAGAAACAGAAATTGAAAAATTTAAGTAGAACTATTAAAACAAAACTATTTTATTAGAAGACTAGGAATACCAACAATGGTAAAGAACTACATTCATAGGAGAATTAGCAACAGAATAAAGGGGAAGTATCAGAAAGAAAAGCTACAAGAGACTGGCAAGGGTTTGATAGCAGAAAAAATATACTGGGAGAGAGATCGAAAAAAAGTTAAATCCACTTACCTAAAAGGAAGCTCGACAGTATGGCTAGACCACGTCTTTTCGCTGGAGCAGCAAACAAGATCAGACGTAATTGGGGTTGGTGCACTGTGAGTAAAGGAGAAGCTAGAGAGTTCCTGGTTGCCACGAGCTTTAGCAACGGCTGAGTCCAATCCAATGGATCAGATCCGAACCCCATCAGTTGAGGACAGAATGAAAATCAACATCAGATCTAAAATTATAAAGTGCAATTAACTAACTTTTCTCCAAGTGTAATCAGTATTAGAAGGGATTAAGAAAGAGGGACAGAGCTAAAATTTGTGTCAAAAATCACAGAGTTGATAGGGATGTTCACAACCTGTTGCCAGCAATAGGAGGAATATTAAGGCAATGCTAGGAAGTGCAGTGTGTAGTGTAGTGCAGTGTAAAATCTTACCATAACAGTAGATCTCTCTCTTCACTGTTGCAATATTCCTAATAAAACGGATGATCTGCCAAGGATAGCCCAACATCTGTCCAGTATACCAAAGGCTTTATTATTTACAGGCATCGCACATCACACGTACTCCCTGAGTGAAGTGTAGGGCATAAAGGTGGCATATGGACGCACACATTCAGAACTGATAAAGCCCCAGGAAGAACAAAGTCCCTATGGACAAGGGAGAATCTGTGCATCTAGAAGGAGAACCACCCTTCAGCCAGAAGGGCAACAAAAACAGGCTAGAGCAGAGGGGGCAGGGAGCAAATATTGCAATAGTGAATAGAAGGACATCTGTTATGTTAAGATTTTACGCAATTGTACCACGTTATTGCATATCACTGCTGCAGTTTTACTAAGAAAAGGAGAGCACAAAAGCTCAAGAGGAAACCTGGGAGGAGAAAGGTACTGAAGAGCCCTCTAGAAACCCATGCAAGATAGCCCTAGCAAGGCCAACTCTAGTCCTGGAGAAAACATCCATTCTGTAATGCTTAGTAAAACTATGGACAGAAGACCAAGTAGCAGCCTCAAGGTTGGAACTAGTAAACACCCCCTTCAGAAAAGCAACAGCTCTGGCAGAATTTTTTTTTTTAATTTAAGAGGAAAGGTATTTACTATGAAAAGAACAAAGAGAAATGACTTTAGAAATCCAGAAAGAGATGGTTTGCTTAGAAACAGCTAAACTCAAAGACATGGGATGAAAGCAAGAAAAAAAGCTGCTCAGATTTGCAAATAGCTTTAGTTTTACTTAAATAATATCTTAACTGTTCATGCAAATCCAAGGTGTGAAAAATCTTCTCACTGGTAGACTGTGGAGAAGGAAAAAAGGAAGCCAGATGAATAAATCAGATCAAGGGAGAACTCACTGACCACCTTGGGCAAGGATTAGTATGAAGAGACTCTGTCTCTCTGTGGAAAACTTAGAAAGGAGTAACAGCCATGAAAGCATGAAGTTCATATACCCTCTTGGTCAAAGTGAGAGCCAAAAGAACAATCTTTCAAGTACAAAACTGCAAAGAAGCTGAGGCAGCAGCCTCAGAAACTGTCAGTTTTTCAAGAACAAAATTGAGGCCCCAGGAAGGCAGAATAGATGTCCTGGGAGACCGCACACAAAGGATGCCTTTAAGAAACTGCTTGGCTTCAAATCTAGAGGCCAAAAAAGGAGTCAAGGGCAGACAAGCAAAAGTTGCTGAAAGGTGAGTTTTAATTGAAGAATATGCCAACCCGGCATGAAGCAGACCACACAGAGGAACCAGCGCAGACAGGGGAACCTGATGACGAGAGACGCACCAGACAATCTCTTCTATTTGGACAAACATGATTTCCTGCTAGTGGGCTTCCTGGCCTCCTGCAGAAAAGAGGTGCCTAAAAGGAATCAAAACCCAATCACCCACAGCATCAGTTAAAGAATGGACAAGTCAGGAAGGATAAAAGATCCTTCTGTCTTGAGGAGAAGGTCCACACGGTGAGGTAACTTGTGGTGACTGCCCCTAGTGAAGTGAGAAAGAAGGGAGGAACCAATGCTGTCTGGGCCAAAAGGGAGTCACTAAAGACTTTGGGAGAGTCCTACTTGATCTTGTGCAAGACTCTCAGAAGCAGAGGAAAGGGGGGGGGGGGGGGGAGTACAGAAATGCTCCCTTCCAAGCAGAGACGAGGCATTTGCTTTCCAACCATAGGACTTGGGACTCTGGAAGAGTCTGTTCAGAGGGGAGGTAAAAAGATTTACCTGAAGAATACCCCATCGATGGACAATGTACAGGAAACCATCTCTGTGAAGCATCCATTCATGAACTTGTGTGGTGGTCCTGCTCAGAGCGTCCGCTACTAGACTGGGCTCCAAGAGTATGTAAACAGCCTGAAGAGTCAGTTAATACTGGACAGCTAGATCCCTTTTAGCATGCAAAGAAGGTAGGACCCCCTTGCTTGCTGACATACCACATCACTGTGGCATTTCCTGTCAACACTGAGAGGCCCGGGGATGAAACAAGGAATGAAACGCCTGAAGAGCTAGAAGCAGAGCCCTTGTCTCCTTGATATTGATGTGATCCAGCCTCTGATGGACAGGCCACAGACCTTGAACCTGGCTCCCCATCCCCTGTCAGAGGCATTCATGAAGAGCTCAAGTCAGGGTTGAAAACTGGAAAGAAAGTCCCAGGTTGAAAGTTGATGGATTCGCCACCAAAGCTTGAGACAAGGGAGGAAGGTAACCAACTCTAGGCAGCAGCAATGCTGAAGCCACACTAACTTGATGCATCACTGAAGCTTTCTTTTATGAAGCCTGACCAGAGGAAGCATGGGAATGGTGGAAGCCATGAAACAGAGAATCCTGAGAAAAATCACCATGAAACAGAGAACCCCTGAGAAAGTCCCTGTCCGTGATAGGCTCCAGAAGAAGAGGAGATTGGAAAAAGGCAATAAGAGACAGGGCCTTGCAGGCAGGTAGAAATGCCAGCATAGGAAATGGTACGGATCCTGCAAACAAGGAAAATATGATCCTGAGAAGGATTCGGAGCGGATTTTTGTTTTAAGTTTATGGTAAACCGCAGCCCATGCAACAGAGAAATAGTAAAATTGGAGACCCTGAACCAGAGCCTCAGGGGAACGTGCTTGAATGAGCAGATCGTCCAGATAATGAAAGATCTTAACTCCTCTCATTCTGTAGAAAGCAATGATAGGAGAGAGGCATTTAGTGAATACCGTTGGGGCAGTACAGAGGCCAAAGGACAAAACAGAGAACTGAAAAGGTAAGGAAGAAAAACAGAAATGCAAAAATTTCCTGAAAAGGGGGTGGATGAAGCTATGAACATAAGCATCGTGGAGATTCAGAGAAATCAGAAAGGACTGGGAAATGAGGGGAAAGATTTAGAGGTAACATCTGAAAGAGATCTTGAAAAAGTCGTTGAGCTGAGAAAGTTCCAAGGATTGGTCAAGTGCCCTCATTCCTGAGAACCAAAAACATTCTGGAGTACAAACTCCTCCCTATCATGGTAGGGGTTTCAGTTTTAATGGTGCCCTGAATCAGAGAATGAAGCAACTCTGGGGGGAAAAAGGAAGTTGCTCTCAAAGTGGCTGAGGGATGCCCAAAAAGGAAGGAAGGGATTTTCAAACCATGAAATACACCTGGAGGATAATGGACAGAACCCAAGAGTCTGCAGTGATTCTTAGCCAATTTTGAAGGGACAGGGAAAGGTGGATGGATAAGGGAACCTAGCCAAGAGAAAGGGGAAGTAAATTGTAAGATGGAACCTGGCTTATTCTGAAAAGGAGGCATCTGTGTAGTAGGAGTCCCAGTACATTTACCAGGAGGCATATGTCTAGAACCCTTTTTACCTTTAGGCGAAGGGCAAGACTGCCTGCAAATAAAAGCAGATTTGGAGTGGTAATTCTTCTGAAACTTTGAAATACGAGAATTTCAACTTCTACAAGGGTTTGCCTTTTTTCTGGAGAGGCTTAAAATGTACAGTTGTGTACCTGCCATAAATGTAGATGGTAGAGTGTATTCACTGTTGCAGTCATTACACTTGGGTTATCCTGCTGGCAGGCTACCCGCAGTCGGCCTGAATTCCAAAGTCTAGGTCCGGCGTCAGTTGCTGTCGCCTCTTCCCCGATGTCAGTGCAACAGGGGTATAAAAGATGCAGCAGACACCATTTTCTTCTGTTTTTCTTGCCCCAGATGTCAGGTGCCCCCCAAATAGGTAGGCTAAAAATTATGCCAATAAGTATGCATGCACTAAAATAAACATTTCCTTCATCTACAAGCAAGTACACCACATAGGTTGTATTGGATAGAGAAGTACAGATAAGCCCAAGCAAAGAAAAGGGGGGAAGGTGAGAGGGTAACCTGGACTGCAACAGTGAATACACTCGAACGTCTACATTTATGGTAGGTACACAACTGCACTATGTTCGTGTTTCACTGTTGCAGTCATTACACTTGGGTTGAATCCCAAAGCTGAGGTTGGGTGGCTGGATCTAAATAAGATTAGGAGAGGCTATAAGGCCCTGCAGAACTGCAGTGGCAAAGCCTGCTCTGGATTTAGAGTAGAGAGGCAAGTGGTAGTGCTTGGTAAAAGTGTGCACTGAACTCCAGGTTGCAGCCTCTAAAATATCTTTCGTTGGTACTCTGAGGAAGGCTGCTGAAGTGGTTGCTGCTCTACTTTAATGTGGCCTAATGCCCTTGGGCACTGATTTGCCATGTTGTGAATAGCAGAAACTAATGCAGTGGCCTATCCATTTTGAAATGGTCTGCTTTGAGATGGCCTTTCCTTGTGATCCTGCAGCATATGCCACTAACAGTTGCTCAGTCTTTCTGAAAGCTTTAGTTCTGTCCAAGTATAAGCGTAGCTGTCTGTGTATGTCCAAAGAATGCAGGAGTCTCTCACCCTTATTCTGTGGGGTTGGATAAAAAGTAGGCAAATGAATGGTTTGGTTAAGGGCCACAATGGACACTACTTTAGGCATAAATATCGGGTTCGTCCTCAGAGAAACCGTATCTGGATGGAAAATGATAAAAGGTTCCACAGCCATAAGTGCCTGTAACTCCGAGACTCGTCTTGCAGAGTTTATTGCTAGGAGCAGAGCTGTTTTCCAAGATAAGAACTTGCTTTCAGCTGTATTGGCTGGCTCAAAAGGCGGCAGTGTGAGTTTTTCCAAGACATAATTGAGGTCCCATGCAGGTATTGGTGCTCGCCTTGGGGGTCTTATGTTTTTGGCCCCTCTGAGGTATTGCCTTAGCAGCGGATGTGAAAAAATAGGTGGTTCCATATTGTAATGAGTTGAAATGGCAGAGGCATGGATTTTAATTGATGAAAAGGATAGGCCTTTGTCCAGCATCTCAGTTAGGTATTGTAAAATCTGAGGAATATTTGGTACAGTAAAATCTGAGGAATATTTGGTACAGATGTGTCAATTCCTTGTGCCTTGTTCCAAGCACGGAATATTTTCCATTTTTCTGCATAAGATTTTCTGGTACTGGGCCTCCTGGCCTTCAAAATAACATCCATCACTGCTTTAGAGAGGTGTGTTGTGAATGGTTACATTATCCGCCATGCTGCCAGATTTAAGGCCCTGAGTTGGCTGTGCAGAATCTGATTGTTTCGCTGGGTCAGTAAGTGAGGAATTAGAGGCAATGTCCAGGCTAGGCCTTGAGACAAACTTTTTAGGATTGGGTACCAGTGCTGGCGTGGCCAGTCTGGGGCAATCAGAATCATTCTTGGCTTCTCTTGTCTGACCTTTAGGAGTACCTTGGGGAGGGGAGGCAGAGGAGGAAAGGCATATACTGTTAGACTTTTCCAGCTGAATGACAGAGTATCCATTTTCCATGCTTGCTTGTGATAAGTCCTTGTACAGAATTTCTGTAGTTGGCAGTTGTGAGGGGAGGCAAATAGAGCTATGTCTGGGCATACCCATTCCTTTGTTATCATGCTGAAGACTTGTGGATCCAGTTTCCACTCGTGGGGATCCGTGAGTTTTCTGCTTAGTTCATCTTCCAGAGTATTGTTCTTTCCTGGCAGGAACTGTGCTTGCAGGTGTACTTGATAAGTCAATGATGTGTCCCACAAAGTCATGGCTTGTCTGCAGAGGGGGTAGGAATGTGTGCCTCCCTGCTTATGTACCACATGACTGCAGTATTGCCCGTCCTTATCGGTAGTTTTCCTGGATGGAGTAGATCCTTGAAAACTGTCAGGGCATTCTGAACAGCTAGCATCTCTTTTTGATTGATATGTAGATGCATTTGGCTTGTGGCCATGTGCCCTGAATACATTTTCCTGCCATGTGTGCTCCCCAGGCATAATCTGATGCATCTGTTGTTATTGACTGCCTGGCTGTGGGTAGAGGCTGTCCCTTGTTGAGGTGACAGGCATGTGCCCACCATTGAAACTCCTTTTGCAGGCAAGGAATGAGGGTAATTAATACTTCCAGGCTTTGACAATGTTGAGTCCACTTTTTAGGTACCATTGAAGTTTCCTCATACGCAGTCTGGCATATGGAATTAGCAGAAAGCAGGATGCCATGGCTAACTGGGTCTTTGTTGCCAACATTTTGAAGTAAGACGTTAGTTGCCTTTGTCTGGCATGAGATTAGCCATCTGGGCAGTTGTATTTAAGCTTGCACCCAGGAATATTATCCCTTGAGAGGGTACTAGTTTTGATTTCTTTTCGTTTACTGTGTACCCTACGCAAATTAATAATCTTTTTACGAACGCCAGATGCTTTAGTAGTGTGTCCTTGTTCTCCGCTTGTATAAGGCAGTCATCCAAGTAAGGATATATTTGAATTCCTCTGTCTGCAAAATGCAATTACTGGTGCCAGGCATTGTGTGAATACCCTGGGCGCAGTAGATAAGTCAAAGGGCAGTGCAGAGAATTGGTAGTGCATTGAGCCAGCTTTGAATTCGAGGTATCTTCTGCAAGATTGTCTGATTGGGACATGCAGGTATGCCTCTTAGGTCCAAAGTTACAAGCCAAGCCTTCTTGCCCAGCATGGGCAGAAGCTGCAGCAGTATTAACATTTTGAATTTTGGAACGTCCAGAAATGTGTTTAGAATAGACAGGTCCAGTATTGGTCTCCAGGCTTTGTCCTTTCTGGGTACCAAGAAAAGTCTTGAGTAAAATCCTTGTCCCTGCTCTTGCTGTGGTACTTGCTGAATGGCCCTCATGTTCATAAGGGACGAAACTGTTTTTTGTGCCTCTGCCCATAGGATTGTGTGGCAGGTTTGGCATACCTTTTGCCTTTGGCAGGGTGTAAAAGTGGAACCTGTAGCCCTGGGACACTATATTCAATACCCATTTGTCCTGGGTGATTATGTGCCAATTGTGAGAGAAACGTGCTAGTTTTCCCCCTAAGGGGGCTGCAAGAAGATAAGTGCTTGGTGCTGGCAGAGGCAAGTCATTGGGACTGTTTCCTGTATGGCTGTGCTTTGTCTTCTCCACTTTTGGAGGTAGAAGCGCCCCACTGTTCAGGCCTGTATGAGCCCTGGGGCTGGGATCTGCCTCTGGAATGTCTGTATCTGCCTCTGTATGGCCTGTCCGACACTGGAAATGACCAATTCTTTGTAGGTCAGTTCCTGCTAAATCTTGGTGGCTGAACCTGTAAAAAATCCTTTACTGTTTGCATATATTTCGCTTTGTCCTCCATTTTCTTCAAAACCTCCTCTGCTTTAACACCAAATAAAGTATCATGCTGTAATGGTGCATCTAATAATTTTGCTTTAACACAATCAGGCAGATTGTTCCTTTAACCAAGCATGCCTCCTAATGACAGAACTCGTAACTGCGGCCCTGCAGGAGGCCTCCAGAGAATCAAAACCACATTGCAATGTATGCATTCCCACTTGTTCAGCTGCATGCAATAAATCCTGCATTTCCTTATTTTCTGCAATCAGAATTGGCCATCATTTTCTGTTTTAACAGTGACATTAAGTATTGCTGATATTTAATCATATGAAATTGACAATTTAAAGCCCTCACAGCCAAAGTAGCAGAAGTGTAAACCTTTTCCCCCCATCTGTCTAGTGCCCTTGAATCCTTGTCAGAAGGAATAGGGTTTTTTGCAGTAGCAGCCTTAACCCCTTTGGGACCCTGAGAAATAGTTTCTGGGTCAGCAGCAGGGTTTTTATAAAGAAATTTACTTGAATCTGGAACCCTGTAGTATCTGTCGGGTTTAACAGGAGCTGGAGGTAAGGAGTCTGGAGAAAGGCCGGACTCTGAAAATACATCTACAATGTCTAGCACAGGGGAATAGCAAGAGGCCTGTGCTGAGGAAGTAAAAGAAAATCTTTAAGCCTTTTCTTTGATTCTGAGTAACCATGGCTCTCCCAGTGGAAGTGCTCAATCATGGTATGCAGGATTTCCAAAAAAGAATAATCCTCAGGAGGAGAGGCTGAAGGAATGGATTCTTCAGCATCAGAATCCTCATAGGGAGGAAGAGCATTCCTGTACAGAAGAGGAGTCAGAGGAAATGGAAACCTGATCTGAAGAGTCATAGTCTGTCTCTTGCCTAGGCCTCTTGTCAGGAGGGGGATGGGAACCCCTGATTAAGGTAATAAGGTCTTCAGCCATTTTGAGCATCTGTTTCTTAGGCATGTAAGTTTGTCCTGGAGAATGCTGTACTTGTTTCTTTGTCTTTAAAGCTGCTTTAGTCTTTGCTTTTGAAGCTGAAGTAGGCTTTACATATAGCTGTGTAGGTCTGAAAACACCCTCAGAAGCCGATGCCTGCTCAGCGGCTCCGGACCCATCTGAGGGAATGATTTCAGAGTGTCCAATACCTTGAGTATCCAGAGGCCTAGCTGGCTCCATGTGGGAGTAGTCAGCGGCCTGTAGCTCTGAGGTAGCGGGCGTCAGGGGCTGCGAAAGCACCTGAGAACCGGCGTCTGGCTTAGCGAAAGCCTCATTGGTTTTGGATCTCAGATGCCTGTCCTTCTCTTTTTCCTTGCGTTTTTTAGAAACTCCGGTCGTCGGCTGTTCCGACGGCGTTATATAATTGAATTTTTGGCCAAAGTAATGAAAGGCAAAATCAAACCAATGCTTAATAGTGCATTGGTTGAATCTAGCACAAAACCGATAGTTAGCAACGTTATGATCAAGGCCTAGGCAAGGAATACATTAAGAATGAAAATCCTTATGACGTATTTGCCTCCCACAAGAAATACAATTGTTAACTTTTTCTGACATCGGTCTGGAGCAAGAAAAAAAGTTTCCCCAATGGTGTACTTGAATTTAATGAAGACTTTGGATCTGAAATTAGTCTGTGAAAATCTCAGGAGTTGGCCGACCGGCACTTGCAAACTGCTTTTGCTTCGGGCACCGCGCGGCAAGAAAGACTGAAGAAAATGGCGCCGGCTGCATCTTTTATACCACAGGCGCACTGACGTCAGGGAAGAGGCGATAGCAACAGATGCCGGACTTAGACTTTGGAATTCAGGCCGACTGCGGGTAGCCTGCAAGCAGGATAACCCAAGAGTAATGACTGCAACAGTGAAACACGATGAGCATCAACAGAGCAGAGAGGTAAAGGGAGTGGGAGATACGGGAAACAAATTTAGTCAGGGTTAGAGCAGGGACATAGCCAGTGTGTTTTGAGATATTCTTTAATATATTTTTTGAAGAGTAATGTGGAAGAAAGGGATGATAGTTCTTTAGGAAGCTGGTTCCAGGTTTTTTCCCACTGTGTTGGAGAATAGCGAGTCCCCAGCCTTGTTGTTAAATTTAGTAGAGGAGACTAGAAGCTTATTAGCAGAGTGTAGTGTTGCCAGATTTGAATATGGGGTAACCAAACTAGTGAGGATAGGAGTATTAGGATGGTAGAGCATCTTTTGGGTAGTAGTCAATTGTTGAGAAAGTAGTTGGTTCTGTAGTTCTAGCCAGCCTAGCTTTTTAAGGTTGCGACAGTGATGGGTTCTAAAAGGGAAGGCAGCAGCAAATCTGGCAAGGTTATTATAGCTGGTTGGCAAGTTTGCAAAGGTTGTTTTTAGATAGGTTAGTATAAATGGCAGAGGCATAAAATAGGGTAGAGATAAGGTGGGTTTGGGCAATGGTAGTTCTAGCTAATGGTGTGAGGAAGGGGTTGATTCTATAAAGGGATCCTAGTTTTCTGTTGACTGGTTTTACAGTGGTATTAATATAATCAACATAGCTAAGGCTGTGGTCTATTGTAATACCCAAGAGTCGGGTTGTAGTGTCTGGGGATATGGTAGTTCCATTGTTAGAAGCTACTGTGAAGTGACATTGTGGAGACCTTTGGTTAGGAGTAGAGAGCAATAATTTAGCTTTTTGGGGGTTAAGAAGGAGGCAATGTTGCACAAACCAATTTTCAACAGTATGAAATCAGTTTGGGTGAGGATCTGGAGTGAGGAAACAGAGTTGGCAGAGCATATTAAAGTTGAATCATCCGCATACTGTATACAGGTGGCTTGTGGAATTTTCAGAGTTAAGATCATTAATAAAGATTGAAAAGAACAGAGTGCCTAATATGGAGCCTTGGGGCACTCCAATGTTGACAGGGAGGGGTGTGGATAAATTAATATCCCAGAGAACAGCTTGACATCTGTTATCCAAGTATGATTTAAACCAAAGTATCGCCTGTGGGTCAAGAGATAGGGATTGTAGTATATCAGTAAGTAGGTGATGGTTAACCATGTCGAAGGCTTTTGACAGGTCAATAAATAAAGAAGATGAAAGAGTTATTATTACGATGTTTGTTAATACGGTCAGAAAAGGATAGCAAGGCAGTGGTTGTACTATGGTGAGGTCTAAAGCCATGCTAACAGTTAGCAAGTAAGTTATTAGAGAGAAGGTGGATGAGTTGCTGTCGGTGGATACATTTTTCCATTATTTTTGCTACTGCACAGAGTAAGGCTATTGGTCGGAAGTTAGTAATCTCTGTAGGGGAACCACCCTTGTGCAGAGGAATGATGTGTGAGACTTTCCAGATGGTGGGGATTGTTCCTTCTATTCATTTTCTATTTATAAGGATGGATATAGGATAGGCAATGGCTTTAGATGCAATCGGTAGGTATTCACCTGGTAGACTGTCAGCTGAAGGGGTACAAGGTTTGAGTTTTTGCAAAAGGAAGCAAATGAGGGATGTTGGTACTGGTTGAAGAGGAAATGAAGGAGCTGGGCTATTTATACTAAATGATAGGTTAGTGCTAACAGGGGGTAATGTATTTGCTAGAGTTTGAATAGCTTCGGTGAAGTAGTTGTTGAAGGCATCAGCAAAATGCTTAGGGTTATCCTGGGTTATACCTGATGGGGTGGAAATTTTGGAGTGCCCTGGCTGAAGCAGTTTGTTAATGCCTGACGTTCAAACTGCCTGGTAATCAGAAGAAACAGAAATTTCAGAATCCTGATTAGAAGAATCAGAAGGAAAATCAGTTCTAGGTCTCTTGGAGGGGGAAGGCTAACTTCCCCTAATTAAAGTAATAAAGGTCTTCAGCCATTCTAATCATTTGTTTTTTAGGCATATTGGTCCGACCATGCGGTTTGGACGTCTGTTTTCCAGGTGTGGGTCGAGTTTTAGGCCTTGAAGAAGATGGCATCGGTTTGAAATGCAAGTCTGTAAACCTGAATACACCCTCAGAAGCCAGTGCCTGCACAGCAGCTCTGGACCCATCCAAGGTAGAGACATCCGCAGGTTCCATAGTCAAAGAAGCATCTCGTGGCATACCGGACTCCGAATGGGTCTCAATAGAGGCCTGCAAATCTGAAGTAGCGGGTAATCAGGGGCTGTGAAAGCACTCACTGGGTACCGGCGAACTGACTACTAGCTTAACGGAAGCGTCAACAGTTTTGGACCTATGCGGTCTGTTTGTCTTTATCTTGACGTTTTTTCAGAATATCGGTAGTCGGATGGCTTACCGAAGCCATTTCTGGATAGTTATACAGAGTACCAAAATAATCTGCTGCAAAAATAAGCAGACAAATAGTTCGGGGGTTGAATAAGGCACAAAACCGACAGCGAGGGACATCATGGTCTGGGCCTAAGCAAGGAATGCAGTTACGAATGAAAATCTTTGAGGCATTTGCTTTCCACAGGTAAGACAATTGTTAACTTTTACTGACATCTGTTAAAGAGCAAGAAAAAGGTTCCCCAACAGGGTACTAAACTTTTTTGAAGACTTCGGTTCTGAAACTCGAAAACGAAAATTTCAGGAGTCGGCCGACTGGCACTTGCGAACTGCTTCTGCTTCGGGCACCACGTGGCAAGAAAGACTGATGTAATGGCGTCTGCTGCATATTTTATACCCCTGATGACCTGACATCATGGAAGGAGACAGCATCCAATGCAGGAATCCAAGACTCTGGTATTCTGGCCAGCTGAGGTCTACCTGCAGGCAGATCACCCAAATGTAATGACTGCAACAGTGAAACATGAAGAACATCCTACATTTCTCTGTTTCTCCCACATGTTCAGTGGACTTTGTAAACCCAACATGTACGTAGCTCACTATCTTGGGCCGCCAATATTAACCATTCATCTCTTGGTTTGAACTTGCCTCTCCTTAACCATTCCTGTGTTAGAGTGATTAACATGAGGTTCTTTCAGAAGTTTTCTATACTTGCAACTATATTTATGCATTTTCCACATTTCCTGCCTTTGCATCTGGTCCTTAACCTTTATATTCTTTTTTTTGGCAGATTCAGTTGCTGCCTGATTTTTATCTACTTGTGGCTTGATTTCCATTCCTGCTTGACGCCGATATGCTTCTACTAGATTAAGCAAAAAAGTAATCTTTGATTTATTCTTCTTATGTTTCACAACTTTCACAACATTTGGGCCTTGTGAGGTCAACAGATGTGTGCAGTCCCATGACCGCAAATCTATACATGCAATCAATTTCAAGTTGGCCCATACTTCCGTTGGAAAGGAGAACATATAATCTTGGCATACAATGATTTTTGTAAATTATTTGGTGAGCATAAAGCATCCTTGTTTTCCTGTCTAATCTATCCAACACGTTTTTGGGGCCAATCACTCCAAAACTGTAAGTTGGAACAGTCTACAATCAGTGTGGAAGGCATGCTGTCATTGGAGAGTACTTACCAACAGTCTTCTAAAAGGATCCGTCCTAGAACCACTTCTATTTGGTATTTACTTCTCTGATGTCAATGATGGCATTAAGGGATTGTAGCTGACCAAGTCTTCAATTTGGAGTCCTCATTATCTCCACATTTGACCTCCAAATTATTCAGGATGGGCTAACATGCACTAATATGTGCTGCCTATACTATAGTGAAACTAAATGCCAAGAAATACACCATTGCTGTCCTTAGACAAAACTGGGCAGCCATGCTCCTACCACATAAGTGGCAGCCCTCTGAAAGCTGACACTGCCAATAAGAACCTGGGAACTTTCATTGACAAACTATCTCTTGATCACCACATATCCATTACTGTTAGGAAATCCTTTTACCTTGCCACACTAATAAACAGGGGTATTTCTTCTAGATCTAAGGAAGTCATTTGACTCTGATTCTGGCATCAAACCCATATGACTATAATGGCCTCTTCGGTGTGCATCTAAAAAAACAACCCACCTTGAGAGAATGCATTTCTTCACCAAGACCAAATGTACATCTTCCTTGAGCTATCCAAACAGTTTTAAAGTACTCTTCTGTTTCTAACACATTCTTTGAAAACTGAACTGTCTAGCTTAGAGAGACTTGAAGGATCCAGTCCTGTGTGACCTCTCCTCACATCTGCAAAAACTAACATACACAACACCCACTCAAAAGATCTTGGGTCCTATTTACTTCTATGGAAGTTATCAGTGAACATACCCTCAGAGAAACCCTCTTTTATGGAAGAGTTTATTTGTATAAGTTGCTCCCCAACACCAAATATAACCTAGATGAATGATTAGGCAGTTGTAAATGCACCCTGGGTCTTGTCCCTCAAACTCTCAATGAAAGGGGTGAAAGCAGTCATGTTAATAGGTACATATGATTTGGAGTACTGTGGCAAGGCTACCAATGGTCAAAGACACTTCTGCAATGAGTTTTTCAAAGCAGTATCTTAGGCTTCCAAGGACAGCCTGGAAAGCAGGTATAAACAAGTTTCTCAGTTAAGATACCACTTCACAGTTGTACAATCTGTTAACTACTTTCTATTTTTTTTTCCTTACTTTGACAATAGATTCCTAGACTTGGTTAGGTGTCTGATTTAGGACCTATTGGCTTATTCAGGACTCCTTCAGGTACAAAACACTTGGGAAGATAGTCATCACAGGTGCCCTGATGGATATTCCCAAAAAATAAACATGGTACTTTTAAGCACACTGCTTAACACAGCATAAGGTACAGTTGTGTACACTTACCATAAATGTAGATGTTAGAGTGTATTCACTGTTCCAGTCATCACACTGGGTTATCTGCTTGCAGTAGCCCTCAGTCAGCCTGATTAACAAAGTCCTAGGTCCTGCGGCGGTTGCTGTCCCTTCTTCCTTGACGTCAGGTCGTCAAGGGTATATAAAGTACAGTTTTGTACCTACCATAAATGTACATGTCCGATAGATATGCAACTGCAGTCATAACATATGGGTTGTCCTGCCTCAGGCAGCCCTCGGTCGGCCGGATTCCAAAGTCTGGGTCCGACATCGGGTGATGTCGCATTTCTCTCCGACGTCAGAGCGGCTGGAGTACATAAGCATCAGCCGACGCCATTTTCTTCAGTGTTTCTTGCCCCAGATACCAGGTGCCCTCCAAGGAAGGCTGTAATCAAATTGGAAGGAAAAAACAGGATTCCAAACAAATATGTAAGCAATAAACAGATACACCATAACAGTTATCCCCAGCTAAGAGGAACAGGGATAGGAGTGGACCCAAGGCATAGAGGGGTATGGAGGGAGGGAAAATCCGACTGTAGTTGCATATCTATCGGACATCTACATTTATGGTAGGTACAAAACTGTACTATGTCCTTCAAGAATGCAACTGCAGTCATAACATATGGGTAGAATACCATAGCTTAGCTGGGGGAGGAGGGATGCTCTAGGAAAGAGATGGTGTGGCAATCAAACCCTGCAGGACTGCCGAAGCAAAGCCTGCTCTGGATCTGGCGTATAGAGGGAGATTGTAGTGTTTGGAGAATGTATGCAAGGAGCTCCATGTAGCAGCTTCTAGAATGTCCTTTGTAGGCACCCCTCTTAAGAATGCGGTAGAGGTGGCTGTAGCTCTGGTGGAGTGTGGTCTGACATTGGCTGGAACACTCTTCCCATGGAAGGAATAACAAAATCTGATGCAATGTCCAATCCATTTTGAAATAGTCTGTTTTGAAATTGCTTTTCCCTGTACTCCAGGGGCGTAAGCTACAAAAAGTTGATCAGACTTCCTACTGGTCTTGGTTCTGTCCAGGTAGTAGCGAAGTTGTCTGTGAATGTCCAAGGTATGTAACAGTCTTTCCCCTTTGTTTTCAGGACTGGGGAAGAAAGCAGGCAGATGAATAGCTTGATTTAAAGAAACCCTAGATACCACCTTTGGCATAAAAGTAGGGTTGGTTCTTAAGGAGACCCTGTCTCGGTGAAAGATTATGAACGGTGGTATTGCCATTAGGGCCTGTAGTTCCGAAACCCTTCTTGCTGAGGTAGTAGCCAACAGGAAAGCTGTCTTCCATGAGAGGAATTGTAAGTCCACTGAAGCTGCTGGCTCAAAAGGAGGTAGAGTCAGTTTTTCTAGGACAAAGTTGAGGTCCCAAGCTGGCACTGGAGCCTTTCTTGGTGGCTTAATGTTCTTGATTCCCCTAAGGAATTGCCTTAGCAAAGGATGTGAAAACACAGGTGGATCAGTGTTATATCTAGCTGAAATAGCTGAAGCATGTATCTTTAAGGAAGAATATGAGAGTCCATTCTGAAGCATATCTGCCAAATATTCCAGGACGAGTGGGATGTTCAATAGTGATGCATCATGACCCTTGCTGGTATTCCAAATGCTGAATCTCTTCCTTTTTGCCAAGTAAACCTTTCTGGTGGATGGTCTTCGAGCTTCTGTTAATATCCGCTGAACTTCCTTGGAGAGAAAAAGATTGAGGTTATTCATGGGATCTCCCAGGCTGTCAGCTGCAGTGTCTGAAGGTTTGGATGCACTGTTTTGAAGTTGTGCTGAGTCAAAAGTAGGGGCCATTGGGGAAGGGCCTACTTCTTGTTGTGACATATGCTCCGTAGTAGTGGGTACCAGTGTTGTCTTGGCCAGTCTGGAGCTATTAGGATCCCCTTGGGTCTCTCTGCTTTGATCTTTAGTAATACTGTGGTCATCAGTGGCAGAGGTGGGAATGCATAGATTTTTAGGAAGTTCCAGTTGAATGAAAGAGCATCTATTTTCCAAGCTTATGGATGATATGTCCTTGAACAGAATTTTTGCAGATGATGGTTGAGGTGAGAGGCAAATAGGTCTACTTCTGGCCTGCCCCATGTCGAGGTGAGTTGTGTGAAGATCTTTGGGTGTAACCTCCACTCGTGAGGATCTATGAAATTCCTGCTTAGGCTGTCCGCCAGCACATTGTCTTTGCCTGGAACAAACTGGGATTGTAACTGTATGTTCAGGCTCAGTGATTTTTCCCAAAGATTCATTGTCAGTCTGCAAAGGGGGTAGGAATGGGTGCCCCCTTGCTTGTTTATATACCACATCACAGTGGTGTTGTCTGTCCGTATCAGAAAATGGCCTTGTTGAAGTTGTTGTCGAAAGGCCTCGATGGCATGCATTACTGCCAGCATTTCCTTTTGGTTTATATGCAGATGTGTTTCCTTTGGAGACCATTGTCCTTGTATACATCTGCCTTCCATGTGCGCCCCCCATCCAATGTCTGAGGCGTCTGTGGTCATGGTCTGTGTTATCTGAGGCTTTTTGAATGACATACCTGTGTTTGCCTGGCTTACCGAGGCCCACCATAGGAATTCCTTTTGTAGGCATGGAATGAGCGGAATGGTTGTCTCTAAGTTGTTGTTGTGCTGAGACCATAGGCTTTTTAAGTACCATTGAAGCTTTCTCATGTGTAGTCTTGCTAATGGAACCAGGAGAATGCAGGATGCCATGTAACCCAGGGCCTGTAGGAATCTCCTTGCAGTCATCTGGGTGAGTTTTGCCAAACCCTTGAAATAATGAGTTAACTTCTCTTTCTTGTCTTCTGTCAGGTAAGCCATTTGAGAGGCTGTGTCTAGATTGGCTCCTAAGAAGGTTATTTGCTGGGATGGTTGAAGTCTTGACTTTTGAAAGTTGACTGTGTATCCCAGAGCCTGAAGTAATTGTATGACATAGTTCAAGTTTTTTGTCAACATTAGTTTGTCGTCCGCTTGTATAAGGCAGTCGTCCAGGTACGGGTAAATTTGGATCCCCTGGAGCCTGCAATGAGCAATTACTGAAGCCAGGCATTTTGTGAATGCTCTGGGCACAGTAGATAATCCAAATGGCAATGCTGAGAATTGATAATGCTCTGGCCCTGCAAGAAATCTGAGGTATTTTCTGCAGCTGTGTCTGATAGGGACATGCAGGTATGCCTCCTTGAGGTCCAGAGTAATCAGCCAAGACCCCTTGCCCAGCATGGGAAGGAGTTGCTGTAGAGTCAGCATTTTGAACTTTGGTACTATAAGAAAAGTGTTTAATGCGGACAAATCCAGTATTGGTCTCCATTGGGTTTATTTTCTTGGAACAAGGAACAGTCTTGAGTAAAACCCCTGGCCTTGTTCTTGTTGTGGTACTCTTTCTATTGCTTTTATCTGAGCAAGCAGAGAAATTTGCTTGATAGCCTCTGCCCTCTGGTTTTGTGGTAGGTTTGGCATGCCCTGTTTTCTTGGTAAGGTATGAAAATGTAACCTGTAACCTTGGTCTATAATGTCCAAAATCCATTTGTCTTTTGTCAATCTGTGCCAATTGTCTGAAAACAGAGATAATTTTCCGCCCAAGGGTGCTTCTATTTGCTCCTTGGTTGGCGGACGTAGAGGAAAGTCATTGAGATTGTGTCTGAGGGGCGGGTGAGACTCCTGTGTCACTTCTTTGGTTTGCTGGCTGCCATTGTCGTCCCCTGTAAGGACCTCTGTATTGTCCTCTTCCTCGGCCACGCCTGTTTTTACCCCTTTGAAATTTTTCAGGATTAGGAAAGGACCAGTTTTTTGAAGGCCAATTCCTGCTGAATCTGGGGGGCTGAACCTGGAGGAAATCTTTGACCGTCTGAACTGATTTTGCTTTTTCCTCGATGGACTTTAACACATCTTTAGCATTAGCACCAAAAAGCTTGTTCTTTTCCAAGGGTGCATCCAGAAGTTTTGCCTTAACCTGATCTGGTAGAGGTTGTTCTTTTAACCATGCATGCCTGCGAATGACTGCCCCTGTCATAGCTGCCCTACATGAAACTTCCAATGCATCATATCCACACTGCAGAAAGTGATTACTGACTTGTTGAGAATTATGTACAGCTTCCTGCAAAGATTTCCTGTCTAAAGGGTCAGGAGAGGCCAATGTTTTCTGTAAATCATCTAACAGGTAATCCTGATATTGTAACATATGAAAAAGGCAATTCAAAGCTCTCATAGATAAAGTGGTGGAGGTGTACACCTTTTTCCCCCATCTCTCTAATGACCTAGCTTCCCTGTTGGAAGGCAAGGGATTTTTAGAGGTGGAAGCTGAAACACCTTTAGGTCCCTGAGAAATAGTTTCTAAATCAACAGTATGGGCCCTGAATAAATGGGAATGTGTTTCTGGGACCCTGTAATATCTGTCTGGCTTGGCTGGAGCAGGAGGTAGAGAATGAGGGGTAACACTGGAGTCAGAATATAGATCATCCAAAACATCAAGCACAGGAGGAATAGCCAAGGGCCTGTGCTGGGGCTTCTTAAGGAAGGTTCGAAGGCGCTTTCTGGAATCAGAATATTCCTGGCCTTGCCACTTAAAATGTTCCCTCATGGTATGCAGAACTTCCCCAAAAGAAATATCCTCAGGAGGGGAGGCCGAGGGGATGGAATCCTCTGCATCCGAGTCCTCATAGGTCTGAAAGAGCTCTTCCTGGCCCTCGGAGTGGACTGAGTCCTCAGAATCTTCATCTGAGGGGATAGGTTCAGAGGGTTCCACCCGGGGCATCTTATCAGGAGGAGGCTGGGATCCTCTCTCAGGATGGGCCTGTGAACCTCTAATCATGGAAATTAAGTCTGCGGCCATAGACATGATTTGTGTCTCAGGAGTAGTTTGAGGTAAGGCTTTTGCTTTAAGGTGCTTAGTCTTGCTGGCTGCCTTAGCCCGAGTGTAGGCCTTAATAGACATGGCCATAGGAGGCCTGGCAGCTCCACGTGCAGGAGTGACCTTATCTACAGCAATGGTCTCGGGCATTTCCTCGGTTTCAGTATCCGGATGAAAATCTATAACTGGCGGAGTGGTATCTGTTATCGGAGTCGTCAGTATTGCGGTGTCTTCGGTTCGGAGCGGTGGAATAACCGTCTCATTGGGAACCGGAGCACTCGCGGTAGGTTTTGGCGTGGAGTCGGTGGTAGATGCGGGCCGAGGATGTCGGTCCCGGTCGTTTTGTTTCTTGGGAGTTTGCGATGTCGGAAGTTCCGACGGCATTGTATACGCAAATTTTTCGCCGAAAAAGTCTTCAGCGAACTCCGCCCGGCGCCTGAGAGTGCGCTTATTGAAGCAAGCACAGGCGACACAGGCCGAGACGTCGTGGTCTGGGCCAAGGCAAGGAAGACAGTAAGAGTGGAAATCCTTATGAGGTATTTGTTTACCACAAGACAGACAATTATTAACTTTTTCAGTAATTTCTGACATCGGCTGAGGCAAGAAAAGGTCCCCAACGGGGTACTTAGCGTTTTTGATGACTTCGGATTCGAAAAATACAGGAACTGACCGACCGGCACTTGCGAACTGCTTCTGCTTCGGGCACCGCGCGGCAAGAAAGACTGAAGAAAATGGCGTCGGCTGATGCTTATGTACTCCAGCCGCTCTGACGTCGGAAAGAAATGCGACATCAGCCGACGTCGGACCCAGACTTTGGAATCCGGCTGACCGAGGGCTGCCTGAGGCAGGACAACCCATATGTTACGACTGCAGTTGCATTCTTGAAGGACATCATGCAACCAACACCATTACATCAGTTTTTCTTGCCCCAGATGTCAGGTGCCCCCCCCAATGGGAAGCAATTAAATCTATAAATATACAAGGTTATACCTCCAACAAAAAAGCAAATACACCAAAAAGTGTTTGAGCACAGTAAAAAAGGGTAGACGTATAGCCAAAAGTAGTAAGGGGGCTGGAGGGAGGGTAAAGTACAGTTTTGTACCTACCATAAATGTAGATGTTTGAGTGCTAATACAGCTGCAGTAATCACAGATGGGTTCTCTGCCGTCAGGCGGTTCCTCGGTCGGCCGAATTCCAAAGTCTAGGTCTGGCGTCGGCTGCTGTCGCTTTCTTTCCTGACGTCAGAGAGGCAGGGGTATATAAGAGACAGCCGACGCCATTTTCTTCAGTCTTTCTTGCCCCAGATGTCAGGTGCCCCGAGAAGGAAGGCAATATATAAATTATATTTATATACATACAATGCAATATAATCAAAATCAGTAGTTGCAAGCAAATATACCATAGAAGGATAACTCAATCAGGTTGTATGAAGAGGGGTTAGGACCTAGGCCTTTACCAAGAGGGGAAGGAGGGAGGGAAAACTGTACTGCAGCTGTATTAGCACTCTAACATCTACATTTATGGTAGGTACAAAACTGTACTATGTTCATCGTGCATACAGCTGCAGTAATCACAGATGGGTTGAATCCCAAAGCTACGCACAGGGTGGTAGGCACTAGGTGGAACTGGGATGAGCCAGAATGCCCTGCAAGACAGCAGTGGCAAAGCCTGCTCTAGTTTTGGAATATAAAGGCAGATGGTAGTGTTTTGTGAAGGTATGCACAGAACGCCAAGTGGCTGCCTCCAAAATATCTTTGGTAGGAACTCCTCTGAGGAAGGCTGTAGAGGTAGCTGTGGCCCTGGTGGAGTGGGATCTGATGCCTGTAGAGACAGATTTTCCATGATAGGAGTAACAAAACCGTATGCAGTGGCCTATCCATTTTGAAATTGTCTGTTTGGTAACTGGCTTCCCTTGAGCTCCTACAGCATAGGACACAAAAAGTTGTTCTGATTTCCTGAAAGGCTTTGTTCTGTCCAAATAATAACGTAGCTGTCTATGGATGTCTAAGGAGTGTATCAGCCTTTCCCCTTTGTTTTGAGGATTGGGGTAAAAGGTAGGTAAATGTATGGCTTGATTTAAAGCTACCCTGGATACCACTTTAGGCATAAATGAGGGGTTGGTTCGAAGGGAAACCCTGTCCTGATGGAAGATGAGAAAGGGCTGCACAGCCATGAGGGCTTGTAGCTCCGAAACCCTACGAGTTGAGGTAATGGCCAGAAGGAATGCTGTTTTCCAGGACAAATATTGCAAATCTGTTGAGGCAGCTGGTTCAAAAGGAGGCAATGTTAATTTTTCTAGAATGTAATTAAGATCCCAGACTGGCATTGGTTGTTTCCTTGGTGGTGTTATATTCTTAGCCCCTCTGAGGAACTGTCTTAAGAGTGGATGAGAGAATAAGGGTGGATCAGTGTTGAATTCTGCAGAAATGGCTGAGGCATGGATTTTTATGGAGGAAAATGAAAGTTCACTGTTCAGCAGCTCAGCTAGATACTGTAATACCCGAGGCAAATTCTGTTTTCTAGGGTCCTGGCCTTTTTTCTCATTCCAAGAGCAAAACCGTTTCCATTTTGCAGAGTAAGCCTTTCTAGTAGATGGCCTTCTGGCCTCCAAAATGACATCCTGCACCTCTTTGGGGAGTACGGTCTGTTGTGGTATTAAGGAATTTTCCATGCAGCGAGATTGAGTGTTTTCAGCTGACTGTGAAGAGTTTTGTAGCTGTGCTGAGTCAGCAGAAGAGGCATTTGAGGTAGGGACCAGGGAGGAGTATGTGTTAGGCTCCTCAGGAGTGGGTACCAGTGTTGTCTTGGCCAGTCTGGAGCAATCAGTATCATCTTCGGTCTGTCTGCTCTTGCTTTCAAGAGTACCTTGGGCAGAAGAGGCAGAGGTGGGTAGGCGTAAACTGTCCATGCTGTCCAACTGAATGAAAGGGCATCCACTCTCCAGGCCTTTGGATGAAAGGTCCTTGAACAGAACTTTTCCAATTGATGATTCCTGTGGGAGGCGAAGAGATCTATGTCTGGCCTCCCCCATGCTTGGATTATCTTTGTAAACACTTGAGGATGCAACTTCCATTAGTGTGGATCCGTCATATTTCTGCTTAGATTGTCTGCCAGCGTGTTTTCCAAACCTGGCAAGTACTGTGCCTGCAGTTCGATTTGGCATTCCAGAGCCAAGTTCCAAAGTGTCATGGCTAGTCTGCACAGGGGGTATGAATGTGTTCCTCCTTGTTTGTTTGTGTACCACATTACTGTGGTGTTGTCTGTTCTTATCAATAATTGTCCTGGATGCAGGAGGTCCTTGAAAGCTGTAATTGCATTTATCACTGCTAGCATTTCCTTTTGATTGATGTGAAGGTGCTTTTCCTTTTGGGACCATTTGCCCTGAATGCACCTGCCTGTCATGTGCGCCCCCCAGGCGTAATCTGAGGCGTCTGTTGTGATGACTTGGTTTGCTTGAGGCTTGCAGAATGGGAGACCTGTGTTCGTTTGACATGCTTGGGCCCACCATAGAAATTCCTTTTGCAAACATGGAATTATTGGTATTATTGTTTCCAAACTGTGGCTGTGTTGAGACCATAGGTTTTTCAGGTACCATTGAAGTTTCCTCATATGCAACTTTGCACATGGGATTAAAACAATGCAAGATGCCAAGAAGCCCAGAGCCTGCAGGATTTTCCTTGCAGTAAGCCTGGTACAATTTGCTAGTATTTTGAAGTACTGAGTTAGTTGCCCCTATTTTTCTGGCGTAAGATAGGCCATCTGGGTGTTTGTGTCCAAGTTGGCACCCAGGAATGTTATTTTCTGAGATGGTGTTAGCCTGGATTTCTCTTTGTTGACTGTGTATCCCAGGGAATTCAGTAACCATGTTACACAAGCCAGATGTTCCACAAGTATGTGCTTGCTGTCCGCTTGGATCAGGCAGTCGTCCAAATAAGGGTAAATTTGTATCCCTTGAAGTCTGCAGTAGGCAATTACTGATGCCAGGCATTTCGTGAATACTCTGGGCGCAGTAGATAAGCCAAAGGGCAATGCAGAGAATTGATAGTGAATTGAACCTGCAAGAAATCAGAGGTATCTTCTGCAGCTTTGTATGATTGGGACATGCAGGTATACCTCCTTGAGGTCCAATGTTACCAGCCAAAACTCCTTGCCCAGCATGGGAAGAAGCTGCTGTAATGTGAGCATCTTGAATTTTGGTAAAGTAAGAATGTGTTTAGGATGGATAAGTCCAAAATGGGTCTCCAGTCGGTTCCGTTCCTTGGTACCAGAAATAGCCTGGAATAAAAACCTTGACCTTGTTCGTGAGTAGGTACCTCTTGAATAGCTTTCATGTCTATGAGCTTTGAAATTTGTAGTTGTGCCTCTGCCCTTTGATTGTGTGGCAGGTTTGGCATGCCTCTCATTTTTGGAAGAGTGTGAAAATGAAATCTGTAGCCTCTGGTTATAACGTCCAGGATCCATTTGTCTGTTGTGACAATATGCCAATTTCTTGTAAATAATGCCAGTTTTCCTCCCAAGGGTGCTGCCAGCTGAGACTTGCTTGGCATGGAAAGGAGGAAGTCATTGGGTTTGTTTCCTGTATTGTTGTGCACTGTCTTCGCCACCTCTTGGTGCTGGAGCTTGCCATTGCCTGCCTCTATATGATCCTTGTGATTGTCCTCTGCCCATTGTGCGCCTGTATCTACCTCTTTGGGGTTTGTCCGTGGCTGGAAAGGACCAGTTCTTAGAAGGCCAATTTCTGCTAAATGATCAGGCAAAATGTGTTCCCTAAGCCAGGCATGTCTACGAATAACTGATCCTGTAACAGCAGCTCTACTTGAGGCCTCTAGGGCATCATAGCCACATTGCAAGGTGTGTTTACCCACTTGTTCTGCACTATGCATCATTATCCTGCAACTCCAAGTCTGGTTGTTCAGGTTGAGACATTTTATTTCTTAATTGTGATAACAGAAACTGCTGATATTTAAGCATATGAAACTGACAATTTAAGGCCCTCATGGCTAGGGTGGCCGAGGTATATACCTTTTCCCCCCACCTTTCTAAAAATCTAGACTCTCTTTCGGAAGGTAGTGGATTCTTAGCAGTAGAGGCCTTCATTCCCTTGGGGCCTTGAGAAATGGTTTCAGGGTCAGCATTATGGCTTTTGTAAAGAAATTGGTGGGAGTTAGGAAAGTACAGTTTTGTACCTACCATAAATGTAGATGTCCGATAGGTATGCATCTGCAGTCGTAACATATGGGTTGTCCTGCCTCAGGCAGCCCTTCAGTCGGCCGGATTCCAAAGTCTGGGTCTGGCCTCGGCTGATGTCGCACTTTCCCCGACGTCAGAGAGTCTGGGGTATAAAAGCATCAGCCGACGCCATTTTCCTCAGTTTTTCTTGCCCCAGATGCCAGGTGCCCTCTATGAAGGCTAAATTTGGATAAAAATGCCCAAAAAATTCCAAACATGATGCAAAAATATATACATATATATATATATAAATATACAAACAAATACACCATAACAGATTCCCCCAGCTAGCTAATGGAGGGGTAAGCACCCTAGTAATACCACAGAGGGGAAGGAGGGAGGGTAAACCTGACTGCAGATGCATACCTATCGGACATCTACATTTATGGTAGGTACAAAACTGTACCATGTCCTTCAAGGATGCATCTGCAGTCATAACATATGGGTAGAATACCATAGCCAATCTGGGGGAGGAGGTACTAAGAAAAAGATGGTGTAGTTAAGGTACCCTGCAGGACTGCTGTAGCAAAACCTGCTCTGGATCTGGAGTATAAAGGTAAATTGTAATGCTTGGCAAATGTATGCACGGAGCTCCATGTAGCAGCTTCTAAAATGTCCTTGGTAGCCACCCCTCTTAGGAAGGCTGTAGTGGTGGCTGTGGCTCTCGTGGAATGAGGCCTAATATTCACAGGAACAGTCTTTCCATGAAAGGAGTAGCAAAAGTGAATGCAATTTCCTATCCATTTTGAAATTGTCTGTTTGGAAATTGCTTTTCCTTGTGCCCCAGCAGCATATGCTACAAACAGTTGGTCAGTCTTTCTGTAACTTTTAGTTCTGTCCAAATAGTAGCGTAATTGTCTGTGTATATCCAGAGTGTGTAGTAATTTCTCCCCTTTATTTTCTGGATTTGGGAAGAATGTAGGCAAGTGAATTGCTTGGTTCAAGGATACTCTAGATACCACCTTTGGCATAAAAGTAGGATTGGTTCTTAATGAAACTCTGTCTTGATGAAAAATAAGAAATGGCTGCACTGCCATTAAAGCTTGTAACTCAGATACTCTTCTTGCTGAAGTTATGGCCAGAAGGAATGCAGTTTTCCAAGACAGAAACTGTGGATCTGCCGATGCTGCTGGTTCAAAGGGAGGAAGTGTTAGTTTTTCTAGCACAAAGTTAAGGTCCCAAGTAGGTAAAGGTGGTCTCCTTGGAGGATTGATGTTTTTGATTCCTCTGAGAAATTGTCTTAAGAGAGGATGCGAGAAGACAGGTGGATTTTCATTGTATTCTGCTGAAATTGCTGAGGCATGTACCTTAATGGAAGAATAAGACAGGCCGTTGTGGAACAATTCTGCTAAGTATTCCAGTATATGTGCCATGCTCATCACTGTCGCATCTAGGCCTTTTGTTGTGTTCCAAATGAGAAATCTTTTCCATTTTGCTGAGTATGCCTTCCTTGTGGAAGGACGGCGAGCTTCCCTAATAATGTCCTTTACCCTCTGGGATAAGCTGTTATGAGTAGGAGTCATGGTATTCTCCAGGCAGTTAGCTGCAAGGTTTTTAGGTTGGGATGCAGGATCTTGAAATTGTTCTGCGTCAGACGAAGTGGCCATAGGGGGAGAGGCCACGGTTTCGTCTGTGACAAGCTCCTCAACAGTGGGTACCAGTGCTGCCTTGGCCAGTCTGGAGCTATCAGAATCACTTTTGGCTGTTCTGCCCTGATCTTCAGTAAAACCTTGGACATTAATGGGAGTGGCGGGAAAGCATAGACTTTTCGAGCTTTCCAGTTGAAGGAAAGAGAGTCCACCTTCCATGCTTGTGGGTGGTATGTCCTTGAGCAAAAGATTTTCAGTTGATGATTGTGGGGTGAGGCGAACAGGTCCATCTCCGGCCTTCCCCATGTTTGTGTTATGAGTAAGAAGATGTCTTGGTGCAGCATCCATTCGTGTGCATCCATGGTAGTTCTGCTTAAGCTGTCTGCCAGAGTATTGTCTTTCCCTGGCACGAACTGGGACTGTAGTTGTATACTGAGTTTCAAGCAAAGTTCCCATAGATTCATAGCCAGTCTGCATAGAGGGTAGGAATGCGTGCCTCCTTGCTTGTTTATGTACCACATAACTGTGGTGTTGTCTGTCCTTATTAGCAGGTGGCCCTGTTGCAGGAAAGGTTTGAAAGCCTCGATTGCGTGTATCACTGCCAGCATTTCCTTTTGGCTTATGTGCATGCGTAGCTGTCCTTGAGACCATAGCCCTTGGATACATTTGTCCTCCATGTGTGCTCCCCAACCTCAGTCTGAAGCGTCCGTGGTGATGGTTTGGTTTGCTTTTGGTTTGTTGAAAGGCAACCCTCTGTTGGACTGGCAGGCTTGAGCCCGCCACAGGAATTCCTTTTGAAGGCAAGGGATGAGTGGAATCAAAGTTTCTAAGCTGTGACTGTGCTGAGTCCATACACTCTTTAGGTACCATTGCAATTTTCTCATATGCAGCCTGGCTTGAGGAATTAGAATTATGCAGGATGCCATGTAACCCAGGGCCTGCAGGATTTTCCTTGCAGTCAGCTGAGTTTGTCTTGTCAGATTCTTGAAGTAATCTGGAAGTTGTTTTTCTTTTTCTTCTGTGAGAAAGGCCATTTGGGTGGTTGTGTCTAGATCCGCACCCAAAAAGGTTATTCTTTGGGATGGAACAAGTCTTGATTTTTGTATGTTGACTGTGTATCCCAAGGCCTGTAATAGTTGGATGGCATAGTCCAAGTCCTTTAACAAAGTTTCCTTGTTGTCCGCTTGTATCAGGCAGTCGTCCAGGTATGGGTAGATTTGAATCCCCTGAAGTCTGCAGTGTGCAATTACTGATGCCAGGCATTTTGTGAATATTCTGGGCACAGCAGATAAGCCAAAGGGCAATGCTGAGAATTGATAATGCTCTGATCCTGCAAGAAATCTGAGGTGTCTTCTGCAACTTTGTCTAATAGGGACATGCAGGTATGCCTCCTTGAGATCTAGAGTCACCAGCCAAGACTCCTTGCCCAGCATGGGAAGAAGCTGCTGTAGGGTCAGCATCTTGAATTTTGGCACAATGAGGAAGGTATTCATTGCAGACAGGTCGAGAATAGGCCTCCATTGATTTTCTTTTCTTGGAACAAGGAATAATCTGGAATAAAATCCTTGGTCTTGTTCTGAAAGAGGTACCTTTTCTATGGCTCTCATTTGTATTAATTTGTTGATTTGCTTCAAATCCTCTGCCCTCTGATTTGGTGGCAGGTCTGGCATTCCTTTTCTTTTTGGCAATGTGTGGACATGGAACCTGTATCCTTTGTCTATTATTTGCAGTGTCCATGAGTCCCTTGTAATGTAATGCCAATTCTTTGAAAATAAAAAAAGCTTTCTGCCCAATGGTGCTTCTAATTGAGCCCTGGTTGGCGGGGTCAAAATTAAGTCATTGAGTCTGTCCTGGTGTAGCAGTTGTTGTTGTTCCTGCACTACCTCTCTGGTTGGGAGGCTGCCACTGACGGCCTCTGTAGGAGCCTCTAGCTTGCCCTCTACCTCTGGCACGCCTGTTCCTGCCTCTCTGGGATCTGTCTGCGTCCGGAAAAGACCAATTCTTAGTAGGCCAAATTCTGCTGAATCTCGGTGGTTGTACCTGCAGAAAATCCTTGACTGTTTGCACAGATTTGGCCTTTTCTTCAAACTTCTATAAGACCTCCTGAGCCGTGGAACCAAATAATTTTTGTTTTTCCATTGGAGCATCCAGGAGCTTAGCTTTAACATGGTCCGGTAGAGATTGTTCCTTCAACCAGGCATGCCTTCGTATAACTGCCCCTGTCATAGCTGACCTACTGAGGTAAATGTAAAAAGGTCCTTAATCTCTTTCTAGAATCAGGAAATTCCTGGCCCTGCCACTGAAAATGTTCTCTCATAGAGTGCAGTGTCTCACCAAAAGAAAACTCTTCAGGAGGGGGAGGCCGAAGGAATAGATTCTTCAGCATCAGAATCCTCGTAGGCCGAATAAGCCTCCTGCTGGTGCTCTGACAACACAGATTCATCCGTAGACTCATCTGAAGAGTGAGGGTCAGAGGGCTCAACCCTATGCCTTTTGTCTGGTGGTGGAAGAGAGCCCCTGTCCAGGTGAGGTTGAGAACCTCTAATTAAAGAGATAAGATCCTCTGCTAGGCTGAGAATCTGAGTGCCAGTGGAAGGCCTCTGAGAGGTAGTCTTGGGAGGCAAGGCTTTAGCAAGCTTGGCAGCTTTAGCCCTAGAGAAGGCCTTAATGGACATGGATGCAGGGGGTCTGGCTGCACCACGTGCAGGAGTAGACTTGTCTAAAGGAATGGTGTCGGACATGTCCTGGACACCGGTTTCCGTAGGTAATTCAATAACCGACTCGGCCGGAGTCTCCGGGGCCGAAGTGGTCGGTTGAATGGATTCGGTAATAGGAAGCACCGAGGACTCGGTTTCAGCCGAAACCGAGACACTCGCGGTAGGCCTGACTGTGGTTTCAGCTGAAACTGTGGGCCGCAAGGGTCGGTCCTTGTCCTTCCGTTTTTTAACCACATGCGAAGTCGGAGTCTCCGACGGCATCTTATATGCAAAATTAGCCCCAAAAAATTCCTCTGCAAACTCCGACCGACGTCTAAGAGTTCGTCGGTTGAAGGAAGCACAGGCAGAGCAGGCCGAGACGTCGTGGTCTGGGCCTAAGCAAGGGAGGTAGTAAGAGTGGAAATCCTTATGAGGTATTTGTTTCCCACAAGTTAAACAATTATTTACTTTATCTGACATTGGCTGAGGCAAGAAAGAGTCCCCAACGGGGTACTTAGCTTTTTCGAAGTCTTCGGTAGCTGAATCACAGGAGCTGGCCGACCGGCACTTGCGAACTGCTTCTGCTTCGGGCACCACGCGGCAAGAAAGACTGAGGAAAATGGCGTCGGCTGATGCTTTTATACCCCAGACTCTCTGACGTCGGGGAAAGTGCGACATCAGCCGAGGCCAGACCCAGACTTTGGGATCCGGCTGACCGAAGGGCTGCCTGAGGCAGGACAACCCATATGTTATGGCTGCAGATGCATCCTTGAAGGACATCTCTGTAGTACCTATCAGGCTTGACTGGGGCAGGAGGCAGGGAATCTGGATTAAGGCAAGCCTCCGCATAAACATCAAGTATGTCCAAGACAGGAGGTATCGCCAGAGATCTGTGTTGAGGTAACAAAAGAAATTCTCCAAGTCTTTTCTTGGAATCAGAAAAGTCTTGGCCTTCCCAATGAAAGTGCTCCCTCAAGGTGTGCAAGGTTTCCCCATCAGAAAAATCCTCTGGAGGAGATACAGAAGGAATGGACTGCTCTGCATCAGAGTCTTCAAAAGGGGAGTAAGAGTGTTTTCCCCTACATCAGAATGTTCTGAAAAAATGGAGCCCTGATCAGAAGAGGGAGAATCTTCCTCCACTCTGGGTCTCTTGTCTGGAGGGGGTTGGGAACCCCTGATAAGAGTAATTAAATCCTCAGCCATTTTTAGCATCTGCTTTTTAGGCATGGGGCCTGGAGATAGGCCCTGTGCAACAGGCCTCTTGGGATGCCTGGCTGATTTGGACTTAAAGGCCTTAATGGAAAAGGAAGATGAGGGTCTAAAGACACCATGGGTGGAAGTGGACCTGTCCACATTAGGAGGCTCAACACTCACAATGGCTTCGGTGGTTGTAGTCTGGGTATGGGCCGAAGTACCTGCGGTCTCGGTTACAGAAGACACCGCCAAAGAAGTGTCGTCGGTAGTCAGGAACTGCCTAGGCGTCTCGCTGAGAACCGGACCACGTGTAGCCGGTTTTGGCGTGGTGTTGGTGGAGACCGCGGACCTCGCTTGTCGGTCCTTGTCCTTGCGTTTTTTGGACAAAACGGTAGTCTGAGTCTCCGACGACATTTTATAATCAAAGGCTTTACCAAAATGGTGTTGGGCGAACTCCGCCCGACGTTTAATAGTGCGTTTATTGAAAGTAGAGCAAAAGCGACAGCCCGAGACGTCGTGGTCTGGGCCTAAACAAGGTATGCAGAGGGAATGGAAATCCTTATGCGGTATTTGCTTCCCACAAGAAATACAATTGTTAACTTTTTCTGACATCTGACTGAGGCAAGAAAAGTTTACCCAACGGAGTACTTAGCTTTAAAGAAGACTTCGGTTTCCAATTTTTCGTAAATTCAGGAGCTGGCCGACCGGCACTTGCGAACTGCTTCTGCTTCCAGCACCGCGCGGCAAAAAAGACTGAAGAAAATGGCGTCGGCTGTGTCTTATATACCCCTGCCTCTCTGACGTCAGGAAAGAAAGCAACAGCAGCTGACGCCAGACCTAGACTTTGGAATTCGACCGACCGAGGGACCGCCTGACGGCAGAGAACCCATCTGTGATTACTGCAGCTGTATGCACGATGAACATCCAGGACTGCAACAGTGAATACACTCTAACATCTACATTTATTGTAAGTGTACACAACTGTAATATGTTCTTCGTGTTTCACTGTTGCAGTCATCACATTTGGGTAGATTCCCAAAGCTAAGGATGGGAGGAGGGCTATAGATAGCATTAGGACCAGCTATAAGGCCCTGCAAGACTGCTGTGGCAAAGCCAGTTCTGGAGTTAGAGAAAATTGGCAGATGGCAATGCTTGGTGAAAGTATGTACGGAACTCCAAGTAACAGCTTCTAGGATGTCCCTGATAGGAACACCACTGAGAAAAGCTGCAGAGGCAGATGCAGCCCTGGATGAGTGGGGTCTGCTTGTAGCAGAAATGAATGGAATGGCCTATCCATTTGGAAATGGTTTGCTTTGAAATATCCTTCCCCTCTGCGCCTGCAGCAAATGCCACCAGCAGTTCAGATTTCCTTTGGGATTTAGTCCTGTCCAAGTAGAATCTAAGTTGTCTGTGCACATCTACGGAGTGCAGTATCCGTTCGCCTTTCTGTGGATTAGGAAAGAAGGTTGGCAAATGAATGGACTGATTAAGGGCCACACTGGATACCACTTTGGGCATGAAGAAGGGATTGGTCCTGAGGGACACCCTGTCTGCATGAAAGATGATGAAAGGCTCCACTGCCATAAGGGCCAGTAATTCAGATATCCTTCTTGCTGAAGTGAGTGCTAAAAGGAAAGCTGTTTTCCAAGAAAGGAACTTTAAGTCTGGAGTAGCAGCTGGCTCGAAAGGAGGAAGAATGAGTTTATCCAATACAAAGTTAAGGTCACAGGCTGGGGTTGGAGCTCTCCTGGGTGGTCATAAATGTTTGGCCCTTCCCAGGAACTGCTTGAGCAATGGATTAGCGAAGAGGGGCGGTTCTTTTATGAGCTGAAATGGCTGAGGCGTGAATTTTGATGGAGGAGAAAGACGGGCCATTGTGAAGCATCTAAGTTCAGAATTGTAAAATCTGAGGTAAATTGGGCACTGCCGTGCTCATCCCTTGAGAATGGTTCCAGGCACAGAATCATTTCCATTTTTCAGCATAACATTTTCTAGTAGTAGGCCTCCTTGCCTCTAAAATGATATTCATCACTGGTTTACTGAGGGATTGTAAAGGAGAGATTAGGTAATTAGCCAGGCTGCTAGGTTCAGTGTTTGAAGCCGAGGGTGCAGAATCTGGTTCTCCTGCTGAGAAAATAGGGTAGGAGTCTGAGGCTACCCCTCGATTAGAGTCATTAGATCTTCAGCAATTCTGATTTGTTTTTTCGGCATAGAGGCCTGAGCATGTGGCCTGGGCATCGTTTTTTTAGGCATGGTTCTAGATTTAGGCCTAAGTAAAGAAGGAAGCGTTGGTTTAATATGCAAGTCCGTAGGCCTGAATACACCCTCAGAAGCGGGTGCCTGCACAGCAGCTCCGGCCCCATCCAAGGTAGACACATCCGCAGGTTCCATAGTTGAAGCATCTCGCGGCATACCAGACTCCTAATGGGTCTCAGTAGAGGCCTGCGAATCAGAAGTAGCAGGTATCAGGGGCTGAGAAAGCACCTCACTGAGTACCGGTGAACTGGCGACTGGCTTAGGAGAAGCGTAGTCGGCAGTTTTGGACCTTGGCGGCCTTTCTCTGTCTTTATCTTTCCATTTTTTCAGAATCCCAGTAGTCGGATGGCTAAACGACAACATTTCTGGATAATTAAACAGAGAACCGAAATATTTAGTGGCGAAAATATACAGACGACTGATAGTGCGCTGATTAAATAAAGCACAAAACTGACAGCAAGGTACGTCGTGGTCAAAGCCTATGCAAGGAATACAGTACAAATGAAAATCTTTGAGGTATTTGCTTTCCACAAGTAATGCAATTAACTTTTACTGACATCAGTAAAGAGGAAGAAAAAGTTTTCCCAATGGGGTACTTGGCTTTAGTTGAAGACTTCGGTTCTGAAACTCAAACGAAAATTTCAGGACTCTGCCGACCGGCACTTGCAAACTGCTTCTGCTTCGGGCACCACACGGCAAGAAAGACTGATGTAATGGCGTCGGCTGCATGTTTTATACCCCTGACGACCTGATGTCATGGAAGAAGGGACAGCAACAGATGCAGGGCCCAACACTTTGTTAATCAGGCCGACTGAGGGCTACCTGCAAGCAGATAACCCAAATGTAATGACTGCAACAGTGAAATACGAAGAACACAGAGGTTTACATTTTGTAAAGTCAATATAAGTTTTGCACCTTTGCTGGGCTTCAGAATATTTAGTTACCAATTCCAAAACCACCTTCATTCTGTGAAAAGTGTCCCAAAAGGAAAAGTCCTCTGAAGGAAAAGCACATGACAAGGTGTCTTCAGTGACAAAGTCATACTTTTCAGTAGATGAAACCTTTCCCACACTTGCCAGCTCATCAGCTTCAGACGATCCACCCTTCTCTATTTAAAAGGGCACCACACACTCCAGGTATACCAAAGTCTGGTCTCCTGCTCTACAGAAGAGAGCTTGGCCAGCGTAGCTAAGGACACCGTAGAAGCCCAGGAAGTGGGAGTGAAAGGAAGCACTGGTTGGTGTAAGACAATTGACAGGAGCTGGTTTATGCTTCTGCTCTTTGTGCCTTGAGACTTCGGCAACTGCTGACGTAGAGGCCTCAGGTCACAAGCAGATGGACCAGGACCTAGACCAAAACCTCAATGTGGTCACCAAGAACCTTCACATGTGCAAAAATAATGGGGTTGCCACCTCAGACTTCTGATATCGCAATGCATGCTTCTGATGTAAAAGGGCTTTGGGATTCATGAAGCACGTTAGATATGACAGCCAAGGACAAGCAAAAAATGATGGCCTGGGCACATCAATAGCTGTCACACCACAGACCTTGGCTGACACCTAGCCTGAAGGTTGGAGCTGTGACAGCATTTCTGTGCACATAAGCCCACAAGATTGAAGGAAATCCAAGCCATCCAAACTGCTGACTGTTTCTTGATACTAAGCGCCTCTCAGTTTTTTCTTAGGCTGCAGGCTTCCAAAGGATTCAGCACAACACATGGCAGCACAGCACCTGGCTAGCATTTTTTTTTTGGATGCAAACTCCTGGACAGACCTGCACCTTCTACAGACTGCCCTTGGGGTGAATAATGCACAATTCAGATAAAGTTCATGTCATGCTCTGAGGTGAAGAAACACTTAGAATAAAACCACTTATGTGGTATGTAGCCAACAAATCCCCCTTAAGTAATTAGCATTCATCACAAATTTTTCTGAATTGGAGTTGGTATCAAACATACACCATAAAATACAAAGATAAAAAAAATCACCAAGGTACCTATCTGGTTACTGGAAGTAAGCCAACTGCCAGATTGAACACTGAGTGTAAAGTACAGCTATGCACTGCATAGAAAGAAAGATCTGAAGATGGCATTGGCCATCACATCATTTAAACCACCAATATACTAAGCCTCTACGTGGGAGGGCAGTGGCTGAAGCCCTAAGGAAGGTAACATTCTGGACGTTAGGCCAGCCATGAGTTACCTACATGCAAGGTATAGCAAATTTGAAGACTGCAACAGTATGTATTACAATGAAAATCTTGAGATTCTTTGGATAATACTACAGTTACTTATGACACACAATCAGAAAAGCTATAGCTTAGCACTTGAAGCCCCTGTACAGAATTTGGTCTCCACAGCTGCAAACCTTTAAAGTGGAAAGGAACCCAAGTAGGACACCAAAAGGATGCCAAAACCTGGGGTTAAGAAACCACTTCATCAGATTCAGTATCCTCTGGCTTATTAGACACCAAGGGAGTGGTCTTCTGTTCCTTTGTCAAGGTGCTCTCAATCATGAAAAACCCTTCATGCTCATGTTCCTTTTTTTGCTCTCCTTGTGAGGTAAATACTTGTCCTCATCAGTGCACTGGCTTCTCTAATTCTGAAGCTTGAATGAGGGCCCCTACTTTTTTTTTTTTCATGTACCATACAAGTACACAGGGAGGCCACTCTGAAATTTTACTCAACTTCCTAATGAAACGCACGAATATGGCAATTTGACGAGGCAGGACTCATCCCTAAGCAAAACAAGCATGCAAACCATCAAACTGATTTTCATACGTGAAACCCCAGGATACATTCACTAGTAAACGCACAAGAAAACGCAATAATCAAATTAAAGATTTTCCTGACATGGCATTGAGCTTTCTAAAATTTCTACAAAATTGAGCTCTGTGCCAAAGTCCTATCAACTAACAGTGAACTGTCACCAAAACTCAGCATATGCCTGAAGCAAATGGTGGTGGTGTGGGTTGATGCTGCCTTTTAGCTGGGATGCAGCTTTGTGCTCTAATCTGTGGAGAGACGGCCACACCATCACAATCTCTACAGAGCTCAGGGGGTCTTAGCCAGACCAGCAGACATCACCTGTGGCCAATTGTCACAACTTTAGACAATTACAGCAACGATGCATAAAGAACTAATACCACAGCAACCAATGACAGAAGGAAAATTTTCAAAAATGCACCACACACTGATTTAGAAATTAAGTTTTCTGAAGACATTACAAACTTAAGCTGTTAACTAATCTGCCAGTGTTTTGCAATACAAAGGCATTAACGTAGATATACAAGTAGGAATTCAAATGTATAATGACCACTTGGCAATAACGGTAATCCAAAGGACAAGCAGACAGACCTAACTAAAGATGGCTCTTTAGAGAAAGAGCTGCAGCAACAGCTAGGAGGATTTCCCTGCATTCCAGAACTGTGACAAAATCCACTGCAAGAGAAATTGGCAAGCTCTCACAAGCACAAAAATTAAGCAGGTTGAGTAACATTGCTACTTTCACTACATTACGGACATCTTTAAATAAACAAAATAAAACAATGCAAAAGGGAAAAAATGCAACCAACTACAAGAATTACTAGCTGGAAACAGAAGATTCAACTTTGTCAAGAATATTAGTATCAGAAAAGTGGCACAGATACTAGAAAGGCATACAACCATGATGAGAATAAGTGGCCAATGCTAGGTCAACCATCCGTGGGAGGGAGGCAACTTCTACTTGCTGCACTGGGAGCTCCTGCAGGTATGCAAGTGTCACCTGTAGCAGCCCACACTGCATTGTAGGCCTTCCACAAAGAGTGAGGGGGCATACACGTTACAACACATGCACTCTGAAGAAGCTACTACAAAGTTCATAACACTGAGGAGTCAGGAGTCCACGTGAACACCCTACCATCAAACTCCCACTTCCTTAGGAGGCAAGGGTTTCTATGCCTGCTTTGATTAGGGGAAACAAATGGGTCATAGTATTCTTTTCTCATTCAAGGATCGATCCAGCTCTCATTGCTGAGGGGAGTTGAGCTGGTTATCCTCCTAGGTCTAGCTTACCTTTGAGATGGAAAGCCTGCTAAAGCCTACATCACAAAACCAATGGAGGAACAAATCAGTTGACAGGGTGCAGTCAAATGAGCCATGGGGTGATCCATGTGGACAATGAGTGGGAAGAGAAGAAACTAGAAAAAGCTATGAAAAAGTCTATCCTAAAGCAGAAGTATTTGGCAAAGCAGCCAAACCAAGACCTTATATGGGCAAGGGGAAGATAAAAATCTGTACAGAAGGCATCACAGAGATCTGTGCAAGACAGAGATGTCAAGATTCCAAGCACCTAAGCAGACAGAATTATCACAACCAGCCCTGTCACAGGATAATAGAGACTGTGAAACAAACACAAAAATTGAGAAACTGAAAGCTCTTGATTAAGGATAAGGATAAGAAGATACAAACATTGAATGTTTTTAGCCATGTCAGTCGTATACAGGTTGGGCATATTTATCAACCAGAAGACATGCTGTGGATGATATTTAAGGAGTTGAAGGAATTTATCTGGAACAGGAAGAGGACAAATGCTAAGTGGTACACGTGGGATGATGTGGATCTACCCATAGCAAAAGGTTGCCTAGGGTTATTTAAAGGGGTACTTTAAGCTCATATATACATAACAAAAGCATAATAATACAAATCAAAGTGGAAAAGTATGGTGATGAGATGGGGGCGGGGGTCAACAGAAAGATTAGCTTAGGGACTAGAATTTTGTATGCAAGTCTTTAAAGAAAATAACCACCATGCAGAAAGTATTCTAAGAACTATCCCAGAGCAGGAAAGGAGATAAGATATTTTATCAAAAGGCATGTCTAGTGGCAGCAGTATAGCAAATAGGCAATATGGGGCTGGAATTTACTGCAGGAAATTAGCAAAGGAATCAAGATGCCGGAAACAACTCAGGAAGGAAAGGTAATAAAAAGGAATGAGCCTAAATTAAGTTTGGATTGCAGGTTATAGACTGGCCTCTCTATGAGGGAAAGACCAGCTCTGGGTGATTTTCTAATGGAGTCAAGAAAAGCCACTGCTGTAAAAATAGATATTAAGATGTATAAAATACTGCATGATAAAGTACAGTTGTGTACACTTACCATACATGTAGATGTTAGAGTGTATTCACTGTTGCAGTCATTACATTTGGGTAACCCTGCTGGCAGGTTGCCCTCAGTCTGCCTGAAATCCAAAGTCCTGGGTCCTGCGTCGGCTGCTGTTGCCCCTTCCCTGACGTCAGGGTTATAAAAGATGCTGCCGACGCCATTTTCTTTAGTTTTTCTTGCACCAGATGTCAGGTGCCCCCTAAAAGGGCAGCCAAAATTTATATATATATATATATATATATATATATATATATTTAAATACATGCACCAATATAAACTTTACCTTCATCTACAAGCAAATACACCACATAGGTTGTATAAATCAGAGAAGGAGAAAGGTTCCATCAGAATAAAAGGGGGAAGGTGGGTGGGTAACCTGGACTGCAACAGTGAATACACTCGAACATCTACATTTATGGTAAGTGTACACAACTGTACTATGTTCTTCGTGTTTCACTGCTGCAGTCATTACATTTGGGTAGAGTCTCAAAGCTATGGATGGGAGGCTGGAGTTAAACAGCATTAGGAGCAGCTACGAGGCCCTGCAGATCTGCAGTGGCAAAGCCTGCCCTGGATTTAGAGTAGACTGGCAGACGATAGTGCTTTGTAAAGGTGTGCACTGAACTCCAAATAGCAGCCTCTAAAATGTCCTTGGTTGGTACTCCCCTGAGAAAGGCTGCTGAAGTGGCTGCAGCTCTGGTTGAATGTGGCCTAATGCCCTTAGGCACTGGCTTGCCATGGTGTAAGTAGCAGAAACGAATGCAGTGGCCTATCCACTTTGAAATAGTCTGCTTTGAGATAGCCTTTCCTTGTGATCCTGCAGCAAATGCCACTAGTAATCGCTCTGTCCTTCTGAAAACTTTGGTTGTGTCCAAGTAGAATCTAAGCTGTCTGTGTACGTCCAAAGAATGCAGAATTCTCTCCCCTTTGTTCTGTGCATTTGGATAAAAAGTTGGCAGATTAATAGTTTGGTTAAGAGCCACACTGGACACCATCTTAGGCATAAATGTTGGGTTTGTCCTCAGAGAGACCCTGTCTGGATAAAAAATGATAAAAGGTTCCACAGCCATGAGTGCCTGTAGCTCTGAAACTCGTCTTGCAGAAGTTATTGCTAGGAGCAGAGCTGTTTTCCAAAACAAAAACTTTATATCAGCAGTAGCAGCTGGCTCAAAAGGAGGCAGGGTGAGTTTTTCCAAGACATAGTTGAGGTCCCATGCAGGCATTGGTGATCTCCTTGGAAGCCTTAAATTTTTGGCACCTCTGAGGTACTGCTTCAATAAGGGATGAGAAAAGATTGGTGGCTCTGTATTGTAATGAGCCAAAATGACAGAGGCATGAATTTTAATAGATGAAAAAGATAGGCCTTTGTCCAGCATCTCAGTTAAGTATTGCAAAATCTGAGGAATATTTGGCACAGCTGTATCAGTTCCTTGTGCCTGGTTCCAAGCACAGAATCTCTTCCATTTTTCCAGCATAAGATTTTCTAGTACTAGGTCTTCTGGCTTCCAAAATGACATCCATCACAGCTTTACAGAAAGGTGCGTTTTGTATGACTACATTATCCACCAACCTGTCATCCTGAGTTGGCTGTGCAGGATCAGATTGTTTTGCTGGGACAGTAGATGAGGTATTTGAGGTAAGGTCCAAGCTGGGCATTGAGATACGTTCCTTAGTATTGGACACCAGTACTGGCGGGGCCAGCCTGGAGCAAGCAGTATCATCTTTGGCTTCTCCTGTCTGACCTTTAGGAGTACCTTGGGGAGGGGAGGCAGTGGGGGAAAGGCATATACTGATAGGTTTTTCCATCTGAAAGATAAAGCGTCCACTTTCCTTGCTTGTCTGTGATAAATCCTTGTGCAGAATCTTTTTAGTTGGTGGTTGTGAGGGGAGGCAAATAGATCTATATCCAGGCGTCCCCATTTCCTTGTTATGTTGAAGACTTGTGGATCCAGCTGCCACTCTCGTGGGGATCCATGAGGTTTCTGCTTAGTTCGTCTGCCAGAGTATTTTTCCTTCCAGGCAGGAATTGTGCCTGCAGATGTACTTGGTAAGTCAATGTTGTGTCCCACAAAGTCATGTCTAGTCTGCAAAGGGGGTAAGAATGTGTGCCCCCCTGCTTGTTTATATACCACATGACCGTGGTGTTGTCCATCAGTAGTTGCCCTGGATGAAGTAGGTCCTTGAAGGCTGTCAGGGCATTTTGAACAGCTAGCATCTCTTTTTGTTTGATATGTAGATGCATTTGGTTTGAGGTCCATGTGCCCTGAATGCATCTTCCTGCCATGTGGGCCCCCCCAGGCATAATCTGATGCATCCGTTGTTAGCATCTGCCTGGCTGGGGGTAATGTGAATGGCTGTCCCTTGTTTTCGTAACACACCTTTGCCCACCATCGAAACCCCCTGTTGCAGGCAGGGAATGAGAGTAATCAGTTTCCAGGCTGTGGCAATGTTGAGTCCAAACACTTTTTAGGTACCATTGAAGTTTCCTCATATGCAGTCTTGCATATGGAATTAGTAGGATGCAGGATGCCATGAAGCCCAAAGCCTGCAGAAATTTTCTTGCAGATAACTGGGCCTTTGTTGCCAACATTTTGAAATAGGTAGTCAGTTGCCTTTGTTTGTCTGGCGTGAGATGAGCCATCTGGGCAGTTGTATTTAAGCTTGCACCCAGGAATATTATCTCTTGAGAGGGTACTAGTTTTGATTTCTTTTCGTTGACTGTGTACCCCAGGCATGTTAGAAGTCTTTTCACAAACGCCAGATGCTGTAGAAGAATGTCCTTGTTCTCTGCTTGAATTATACAGTTGTCCAAGTAAGGATATATTTGTATTCCTCTGTCTGCAGAATGCAATTACTGGTGCCAGGCAATTTGTAAAGACCCTGGGCGCAGTAGATAAGCCAAAGGACAGTGCAGACAATTGGTAATGCATTCAGCCAGCCTTGAATCTGAGGTATCTTCTGCATATTTGTCTGATTGGGACATGCAGGTATGTCTCTTTTAGGTCTAAAGTCACAAGCCAAGCGTTCTTGCCCAGCATGGATAGAAGCTCCTGCAAAGTCAACATCTTGAATTTTGGTATATCCAGGAATGTGTTCAGAATAGATAGGTCCAGTATTGGCCTCCAGGCCTTGTCCTTTCTGGGTACCAAGAACAGTCGTGAGTAAAATCCTTGTCTGTGCTCTTGCCCTGGTACTTGTTGGATGGCCCCCCATGTCCATGAGGGACGAGACTTGTTTTTGTGTCTCTGCCCATTGATTTTTTTGGCAGATCTGGCCAGCCGTTTGCCTTTGGCAGGGTATGGAAACGGAACTTGTAGCCTTGTTACACGATATTTAGAGCCCACTTGTCCTGGGTTATAATGTGCCAATTTTGAGAAAAAAGTGCTAAGTTTCCCCCTTTGGAGGTAGAAGCACCCCATTGCTTTGACCTGTATGAAGCTTGCGCCTGGGATCTGCCCCTTTGAGGTCTGACACAGTGTCTACTACACTTAGGTGGCTGTACAGTTTGCATAGATTTGGCTTTGTCCTCCATTTTCTTTAACACCTCTTCTGCCTTAACACCAAACAAAGTATCATGCTGTAAAGGTGCTTCTAATAATGTAACTGACATGATCAGGCAGATTTTGTTCCTTTAACCAAGCATGCCTCCTAATTACAGAACCCATAACTGCGGCCCTGCAGGAGGCCTCCAAAGAATTAAAACCACATTGCAAAGTATGCTTTCCAACTTGTTCAGCTGCATGCAATAAATCCTGCATTTCCTTGTTTTCTGCACATTCAGAGTTTAACAAATGCCATGACATGTTGCTGATATATGAGCATATGAAACAGAGTTTAAGACCCTTATAGCCACGGTAGCAGATATGTAAATCTTTTTTCCCCATCTATCCAGTGCCCTAGAATCTCTGTCAGAGGGGGGTAGGGTTTTTTGCAGCGGAAGCCTTAACTCCTTTGTGACCCTGTGAAATAGTTTCTGGGTCTGCAGCAGGGTTTTTAAAAAGGAATTTATGAGAGTCAGGAACCCTGGAATATCGGTCAGGCTTAACAGGAGCTGGAGGTAAGGAGTCAGGGGTAAGACTAGACTGCGAAAACACATCTACAATGTCTAACACCGGTGGAATGGCTAGTGGCCTGTGTTGAGGAAGTAAAAGGAAATCCCTGAACCTCTTTTTAGATTCTGAAAAATCTTGGCTCTCCCAGTGGAAATGCTCCCTCATGGTATGCAAGGTTTCCCCAAAAGAATAATCCTCTGGAGGAGAAGCTAAAGATATAGATTCTTCAGCATCAGAATCCTCATAGGGGGAAAAAGAATATTCCTGATCAGAAGAGGAATCAGAAGAAATGGAAATCTGGTCTGAAGATTCATAATCTCTTGCCTAGGCCTCTTATCAGGAGGGGGATGGGAACACCTGATCAAGGTAATCAACTCTTCGGCCATTTTCAGCATATATTTTTTGGGCATAGAGGCCTGACCACGTGGCTCTTGAGTTTGCTTCTTTGCTTTAGAAGGTGCTTTAGTCTTAGCCTTTGAAGCTGAAGTCGGTTTAATGTAAAGATGTTTAGGTCTGAATACACCCTCAGAAGCTGGTGCCTGCTCAGCGGCTCCAGACCCATCTGAAGGAATAGTATCCGAGGCTCCAATACCTTGGGTTTCCAGCGGCATGGCCGACTCCACGTGGGAGTCGTTAGCGGCCTGCAACTCTAAAGTAGCAGGCGTCAGGGGCTACGAAAGCGCCTCACTGAGAACCGGCGACTGGCTTAGTAGAAGCTTCGTCGTCGGGTTTGGGCCTCGGTTGTCTATCTCTCATCTTTTCTTTGCGTTTTTTGTGAACTCCGGTAGTCGGATGGCTATCCGACATTTCTGGATAATTAAATCGCCGTCCAAAATAGTTTAAAGCAAAATCATACTGACGCTTAATAGTGCGTTGGTTAAATCTAGCACAAAACCGACAACCAGTAATGTTGTGATCAGGGCCTAGGCAAGGAAAGAATGAAAATCCTTATGAGGTATTTGCTTTCCACAAGAAATACAATTATTTACTTTTTCTGACATCGGTCTGGAGCAAGAAAAAAGTTTCCCCAACAGGGTACTTAGCTTTACTGAAGACTTCGGATCTGAAACTCGAACACGAAAATCTCAGGAGTCGGCCGACCGACACTTGCGAACTGCTTCTGCTTCGGGCACTGCGCGGCAAGAAAGACTAAAGAAAATGGTGTCGGCTGCTTCTTTTATACCCCTGATGACCTGACGTCAGGGAAGGGGCCGACGCAGGACCCAGGACTTTGGAATTCAGGCCGACTAAGGGCAACCTGCCAGAAGGATTACCCAAATGTAATGACTGCAACAGTGAAACATGAAGAACATCTGCAAAGTATCATAAACAGTCAAAAAAGAATTGTGGAAAAGTCAATGGAAAAACAATTTATAAATGAAAAATCTGTACAGCTCCCAAATATGCAACCAAGTCCAGAAGGTTTAGTTTGTTTCCATGGAAGTGTCTGCATATGTATTGCACCACAAGTAGACTTCAAAGGAATTTTCCTCTAGTAGGCAAATGCTGGAAGAATGAAGAATGACGTAACTGGGAGCATGTTTATTTGGAATATGAACTGGCAGACATTAAAAACCCACTACAGAGTACTCTGACAGAAATGTGGTGAACAAATTGTTGTAGCTATGGGAGTTATTATTTTGAAATGGGACACAGAATCTGACTTGTCTAGAAATAGCAAGGCCTTAACTAAGTTTAATGTTAATGGTTGCCCAAAAAAGTGATTACTAGAAAAAGAAGATCATAACCTAATCCTAACAAAGGAAGTTCCAGATACTGTAAAGGAAAAAAAAAATGGAGGTGTGATCTTTAAAAAAGGGAAAAGGCAAATTTCACAGAAATAAATGGAATTTATGAGAACACAATCAGAATAATATTCAAGGTGACTGAGGTTTATGGCAAGTCTGGAACTGAGCAATTTATGTAATGCCGGACTGAATGAAAATTGTTATATATGTATACTCATCATCTTCTTCTGGCTGTTCCCGTTAGGGGTCGCCACAGTGGATCATCTGTTTCCATTTCTTCCTGTCCTCTGCATCTTGCTCGGTCACACCAACCACCTGCATGTCCTCTCTCACAACATCCATAAACCTTATCTTAGGCCTTCCTCTTTTCCTGTTACCTGGTAGCTTCATCCTTAGCATCTTTTTCCCAATATACTCAGCATCTCTCCTCAGCACATGTCCAAACCAACGTAATCTTGCCTCTCTGGCTTTTTCTCCAAACCTTCCAACCTGGGCTGACCCTCTAATATACTAATTCCTAATCCTGTCCACCCTCATTACACCCAGTGCAAATCTTAAAATCTTTAACTCTGCCACATCCAGCTCTGACTCCTGCCTTTTTGTCAATGCCACTGTCTCCAACCCATATAACATAGCTGGTCTCACTACCCTCTTGTAGAACCTTCCCTTTCACTCTTACTGGTACTAGTCTGTCACAAATCACTCCCGACACTTCTCCACCCACTCCCTCCTGCCTGTAATCTCTTCTTCACCTCTCTTCCACACTCACCATTACTCTGACCTATTGATCCCAAGTATTTAAACTCATCCACCTTCGCCGCCTACTCCTTGCATCCTCACCATTCCTCTATTCTCCCTCTCATTCACACATATATTCTGTCTTAGTCCTGCTGACCTTCATTCCTCTTCTCTCTAGAGCATATCTCCCTCTCTCCAGGGTTTCCTCCACCTGTTCCCTACTCTCACTACAGATCACAATGCCATCTGCAAACATCATAGTCCACGGGGACGCCTGTCTGATCTCGTCTGTCAACCTGTCCATCACCATTGCAAATAAAGGGCTCAGAGCTGATCCTTGATGTAATCCCACCTCCACCTTAAACACATCCGTCACTCCAACCGCTGTGTCACACTACCCGTGTACATTATCCTGTACCACTCTTACATACTTCTCTAACACTCCAGACTTCCTCATACAATACCACAACTCCTTTCTAGGCACCTCCACAAAGACACAATGCGACTCCTTCTGACCTTCTCTGTACTTCTCCATCAACACTCTCAGAGCAAACAATGCATCTGTAGTGCTCTTTCCTGGCATGAAACCATACTGCTGAACACTAATCATCACCTCCCTTCTTAACCTAGCTTCCACTACTCTTTCCCATAACTTCATGCTGTGACTGATCAATTTAATCCCTCTGCAGTTACTACAGCTCTGCACATCACCATTATTCTTAAAAATCAGTACCAAAACACTTTCTTCCATTCCTCAGTCATCCTCTCACTTCCAAAATTTCATTAAACAATCTGGCTAAAAACTCCATTTCACCTAAACATCTCCATGCTTCCATGGGTATATCACCTGGACCAACAGCCTTTCCATTCTTCATCCTCTTCATAGCTATCCTTACTTCCTCCTTGCTAATCCACTGCACTTCATGATTCACTATCCCCATATCATCCAACCTTCTCTCCCTCTCATTCTCTTCATTCATCAACCCCTCAAAGTACTCTTTCCATCTGCTCAACACACTCTCCTCGCTTGTAAGTAGGTTTCCCTCATTATCCTTTATCACCTTTATCTGCTGCACATCTTTCCTAGCTCGGTCCCTCTGCCTAGCCAATTGGTACAAGTCTTTTTCTCCATCCTTAGTGTCCAACCTTTCATACAACTCTTCACATGCCTTATCCTTTAGCCTTCGCCACCTCTCTTTACCATGCACCTCATCTCCTTATACTCCTGTCTACTTTCTTCATCTCTCTGACAATCTCACTTCTTTGCCAACCTCTTTCTCTGTATACTCTCCTGTACTAACTCATTCCACGTCCATGTCTCCCTGTCGTCCTTCCTCTGTCCAGATGTCATACGAAGCACCTTTCTAGCCGTCTCCCTTACTAGCTCTGCTGTAGTTACCCAGCTATTTGGTAACTCTCCACTGCCACCCAGTGCCTGTCTTAACTCTTCCCTGAACTTCACCTCGCACTTGCCCTTTTTCAATTTCCACCATTTGATCCTTGGTGCTGCCCTCTCCTCTTCTTGATCACCAACGTCATCCTACAAACCACCAGCCTATGCTGCCTAACTACACTTTCCCCGGTCACCACTTTACAGTCTTCAATCTCCTCCAAACTGGCCCTCCTACATGATATATAATCCACCAGTGTGCATCTCCCTCCACTCTTGTATGTCACCCTATGCCCCTCCCTCTTGTTAAAATACATATTCACCACAGCCATGTCCATCCTTTTCGCATGTATACTGCACAACACTAAATACAAACTTACTGCAGTTTATTTTCTATTAATGTATATAAACCCATGTTACAGATTAAAATATGATTTAATAATGTTTTAAAAAAATTTAAAATGGGGCTGAAATATGGTCTTTAATACACTGCCATCAGATCCTCTAGTGCAGATATGCCCCTGCTACAGCACCACATTCTGCATTATACTCTGCTGCCATACTGGATTATGCTGAAACTTCCCCTCAGCATGTCAAATATAACAGCATGGAATAACTTCTTAAAAACTCTGCCATTACACCAAACGTATCAACGTTGCAGATTCCACTGTAGCATGCATAGAAGGCATGTCACAGACTGTTGAAACTAAAGCGGCAAGGTCATTATTTAGGGCAGCCCTGCAGCAAAACATCTAAGGGTGAAATAGCAGTCTCGTGTCCTTTCGATATCCAAACCACCTGTTACGGCCTGAAAGATTCACAATGAAATCTCAAAAGGAAGAACGAGATGTATCCTTTTAGACACAGACTACCAAGTCAATTAGCTCAGGGATGCTCATGGCTACAATGATATTCTGCATTACACAAGTTTATATTTTTGTAGGTGCCTGCTAAACATCTGGTCAATATGCAAAGTAAAAGAGGAACATTGCATATTTTACTTGAGCTGTCATGACATCAGAAGTAAAAGTTCATGTTATACAACCAAAAGCAGTTTTCCTCTACAAGATTCCAACATATCATATGCCAGAGATTGGAGCAGCTCAAGTGGTGGCGTAATTCAGTGTAGTGCAGTACTGAAACCCTTAATGGCAGAATACCAACCTAATTTTTTTATACAGCTGAACAGCTTAACTGCCTGAAAGCTTCATAACAAAATTTCAGAGCGAAACACTGAAATATGGCCTTTTATACACTGGAAACAAATCTTTATGTACCAGGGTAGTGTGAAAGCAGTAAGGTCTTCGGTGGGAGCGACGGATGCGTTTAAGGTGGAGGTGGGGTTACATCAAGGATCAGCTCTGAGCCCTTTCTTACTTGCAATGGTGATGGACAGGTTGACAAACGAGATCAGACAGGAGTCCCCGTGGACTATGATGTTTGCAGATGACATTGCGATCTGTAGTGAGATTAGGGAACAGGTGGAGGAGACCTTGGAGAGAGGGAGATATGCTCTAGAGAGGAATGAAGGTCAGCAGGACCAAGACAGAATATGTGTGTGTGAATGAGAGGGAGGATAGAGGAATGGTGAGGATGCAAGGAGTAGAGGTGGCGAAGGTGGATGAGTTTAAATACTTGGGATCAATAGTTCAGAGTAATGGTGAGTGTGGAAGAGAGGTGAAGAAGAGAGTACAGGCAGGATGGAGAAGGTGGAGAAGAGTGTCAGGAGTGATTTGTGACAGACGAGTACCTGTAAGAGTGAAAGGGAAGGTCTACAAGAGGGTAGTGAGACCAGCTATGTTATATGGGTTGGAGACCGTGGCATTGACAAAAAGGCAGGAGTTTGAGCTGAATGTGGCAGAGTTAAAGATATTAAGATTTGCACTGGGTGTGACGAGGGTGGACAGGATTAGGAATAAGTACATTAGAGGGTCAGCCCAGGTTGAAAGGTTTGGAGACAAAGCCAGAGAGGCAAGATTACGCTGGTTTGGACATGTGCTGAGGAGGGATGCTGAGTATATTGGGAAAAAGATGCAAAGGATGAAGCTACCAGGTAACAGGAAAAGAGGAAGGCCTAAGATGAGGTTTATGGATATGGTGAGAGAGGACATGCAGGTGGCTGTTGTGACAGAGCAAGATGCAGAGGACAGGAAGAAATGGAAACAGATGATCCGTTGTGGCGACCCCTAACGGGAACAGCCGAAAGATGATGATGATGATACACTGGAAACAAATCTCTTGGTTAAGAGGTCTTCACTGCCCAGGTCTGAAATTTTTCATTATAATCTGTTTCCACTGTGGGTGCTGTTGAACTTCTGTATGTTGCGTAAAATAAGAGACTCCTTTACTTGTTACTGCATCACAGGTAAACATTTTACAAATGTCACCAGAATGTTTTCCTGTCTCCAACATTGCATATCTAAACACTGCACATCTAAAATGCCATAAAATGCAGCAACTGAAGTGGAGTGGTCAGAATCAGCACAGTCCTCCAGTAAAACCCCTTGGGGTAGATCAATTTCATATGCTTTCTTATAGCAGCTCACACTTAACTGCAAAAAAAAAAAAACTCATCAGTGAAATATAAAGTGGAATGAGATAAGGCCCTTTAAACATGGGCAACATATGCAGAAACCATCAATGAACGTCTAATTTGTATTTCCTCCATTGTGGGTGTTGCAGTCATGTTTTGCTCAGTATACAGAGGACATTAATGGCCTAAAATTCTTTATTACATTATCGTATCACCTGAAAATAGAAGTTTGCCAATACATTTATGACACCCCCCACACACACACACCCACACACCCACACACCCACACACCCACACACCCACACACCCACACACCCACACACCCACACACCCACACACCCACACACCCACACAGACAAAAGCATGATAAAGGAAGTCAAGGAAGATAAAGCTGTGTACATCTCTACACCTTGAATCACAAGCTACATGCATTTTGAAGCGGAGGGTCATAACATATTTTCAGAAATTTGCTGTAATATTTTCTGTTACAGATGTATGACCCTTTATGATTAGGTATCAGTATTCTCTCAAATTTATATCAATTGTTCTCTCGCTGCCATTTGGTTAACATGAACATTTTGCACTTTTTTTGAGCTGACAAACTCAGTATATTACTCAATGCACATCATTAGTGCGGCTTATAAAATGATGATGCTCTCTTCTTAGAAATACTGATTTTCTGCTATTATCCTATAGCAAAGGTGAAAAAATTCTCTGTTCTAGAAGACATGCGCATATTGGATATTCAGCTCTCTGCCTTCTCTAAATGCCATTAGGTTTTGCAAATCAACTTGCCTAGAAATGCGGGTCTATATTAGACAATCGAACTTTCAAAAGTTCGACTGTCATAGTAGGCACCATATGATCGAATTTTGAAAGTCTGAACGTTTTAACGGAGATGTCCATACAGCACGGAATGGGAATGTAGTGCAACCTTGGAGTTGGTATATTTAAGGGGGGGGGGGGCACAAGGGGGCTTGCTCCCTTGCTTAAAACATTCAGGTAGGTTATGTGTGTAGTTTTTTTTTTTTTTTTTTTACTTGATGTTCGAACTTTTAAAAAGTTCGATCATATGGTGTCCACCACATGACAGTCGAACTTTTGAAAGTTCAATGATCTAATACAGACCCTGGAAATACTACAGCTTATATTGAAACAGTAAAAAGATTTGACACTAATGTGAAATTCACGTTAGAATAGCCTTTGTAAATTATCAAGCTGCAGCTTTACAAAACGGTCAGCTAAAAAACAAATACGTTAACTTTCAGTTCTCTTCAGAGTACAAGAGAAACCATCAAAGCTAGGTAGCGTCGAAAAGTGATCGTTTTAGATGCTGGGCACAAAAATTGACTTCTTTTCACTAACATTCAAGACATCACCACTCATTAGCCTTTAAAAGGTAGGGCTAATCAAATGGTATTTTGTAGATAATTAAGCCATAAATATTTCCTAAATATTTTCATTGAAAATGCTGAACTGTTTTGGATATACAGACTTTTTTTATACACAAAAAGCAAATCTAGACAAAAAAACAGCCAGCGTTCTGGGGACAGATCTGAAAATGTTCAGCAATTAAAGAATTCTATCACTATTACTGTGAAACACTTCAAACATAATCAATCAGTATTACTGCATTTCCTGTATTTTAAATTAAACCTTACACTTAAAGTGAAGTTTAAGGAGTGATACTGTGTAAATTATTCATTTATAACATAAAACATTAGCTAAAAAGTTGGTTGCACTGGGTGGAACTCTGGAAGACTGCGCAAGCTGCTTTTAGATTAACTGATTTATGAATGTTAAAGATGGCAGCTTCAGCCAGATGTGGAATATTAGCTTCTAAGTCAGGGCAGATGGCTGCAGCAGACTTTTGGTTTTATCCATAATGTAGGACACTTTATAAATAATGTCTGCTATTTTCTGACGACTGGATTTAGCTACTTTCTAGGAAAAGTAAGAACACATGCTGGCAGGCAAGATAAGCAAGGACAATAAGCTGCATACGTATGATAGAAACTGGATACTACTACTATGACATGCATACTTTTAACCTGATCCTGAGATGCAGTCTTGAGGGAGATAACCAGTTTACAGCATAAATGACTTTCAAAACTATAAACTGTGGACTAGGAACACACTATTACACACTGTTTTACCCACCTTCACCCCTTTTTTGCACAAAGTCACTGGTGAATGGTGACACGTTTGCATGAGACAAGGACAGTTGAGAAGAATCTAAAGATCAGAAAGAGTCCAAATGGATATTCCTAGACTGAAGAAAGCATATGACAAGGTCCCAAGAAAGATGGCTCAAAGCCACAGAAACACTGGTAAGAGTGCAGGGTACATACAAAGATCCAGTGACAAGTAGTAACAGTTTGTATACTCAGAGGGATTCCATGGTTCAGCTTTAAGCCCACTCCTATTAACACTGGTAAAAAACTACATTAGCAAACAGGTCAGGGAGGACAGATCAGTCAAGCTGCAGTATGCAGACAATGTGGCAATGGAGGCAGACTCTGAACAAGAAATTCAGCAAAGGATAGGGGAATGAAATGTAAAACTGGAGGCAAATGGGATGAAACGGACTAAAGGTAAGACATGGTAGCACATGGAGAAAATTAGAAGTTGAGAACTGAGATAATAGGGTAAATAGTGGAACAGGTTAACAGCTTCAAGTATCTAAGAGTGGTGGTTGAGAAGGAAAGTCTGAATGAGGTCATAGCTCAAATAAGAAGGGCTTCTACCAACTCCTACAGAATGTCAGGGATAGTGTATGACAGAAGAATGCCACAGAAGCTAAAAAGATGTATAAAACAGTGGTGTGACCAGTACTATTGTACAGCACAGAAACCAGAGCAGTTGAAGCCACATGTGATGGAGACGAAGTGTCTGAGGCAGTAGGTAGGATGCACACTGCAGGACAGACAAAGAAATAAGGACAGTAGAGTAGAAGCCCAAGTAATGTAGAGAAGGGTCAAAGAGAACAGATTATAGTCGTCGGGGCACAAACAAGAAAGTAATCTGGAGAAGATGATTTGAGAGAGACAGGAAGAAGGCAAGATGAAATGAGGGCATCCAGCAAAGAGATGGATGGAATGTGTGAGAGAAGACCAGCAACAGTCAGGTATGTCTGTCAAAGGCAGCAAAGTGGCACTGAAGAGATAAAGCAACAGTTGAATGTACAACATGGAGTTGTTGATTTTCAGAGGAAACTCCAGGAAAAAAGTTATGGCAACTACTCAAGACTTTGGGTGACTTGAGTAAACAAGAAGAATTAACTACCTGGTAGACTACTTTACACCGAGATAAAAGAAAATATAAGCAATAACGTGCAATTGATTGAAGCCTTAGCTATGGGTGACAAGATAACTGTACAGCTACTACAGTATTTTTCTTTCTTTTTTTTTTCTTTTCTTTTTTTTAAAGGAAAGCTCCCTTACTCAGTAGACCTGCAGAATAACTGTATGGTTATAGTACAGTAACTACTAGCCAAATTACCTCATAGCTTCTCATAAAAATCAATGAGAAATCAACCATAGAAATGAATGACCATGCTTGTTTACAACAGTTCTCACGTCTACCCAACAAATCTACCAGAAGGACCAATGTCAAATTACAATGGAGTATAAGCACCTAAAACTGGTTGCTCTTAGCAACTAAACATAGTTCTCTCCCAAAAAATTTCTAGTCATATGACTACAGCAAGAAACCAAATATATGTGTAGGCAGTAGTAAGATCAGTCACTGCCCACATTCCAAAGAATTCCTGGTCACCTTTTCCATTTTTACTATAACCGTCATGTCAGTTGGGTGAACTACAACAGCAAATTAAAATACAGGACCGCAGCAGTTTGTCAGCAATCACACACATATAGCAGGTGATTAGCAGAAGTGACTGGAGGGGCAGTCACTGCAAGAAAACAAGGGACATTTAATGTGATAAGTGATTATTCTTGTGGCCTGGCTGGGGAGTGAAGACAAGCTACAAATGTTTTAGAGCTACGAGGTGAACTGCATCACAATGATAATTCTCTCACTTATCACAACTTGATCACAGAAGTACAAAAAGGGGATGGCTACTTTGGATGGGGGAGTTAAGGTACATGTGAAGGCACAGGACAATTCTGCAATCTGGCTAGCCTAAGAGTAGTATATACATCTATGAACAAGTTGAAATTCATTATTCAGGCTACTATGCTTTTCGCTTTCTTCATAAAGAATACTTGTGTAAGAACTTACCATAATGATAGAAGTCAGTCTCTTCTCTGTTGCAATATTCTTCACATGAGGGAGGTGCCTGCCCAGGCAACCAAACGTAATCCAGTGCACACACTTTTACTACTGTAAGGTGCATGGCGAGTCTCATGTAGGCAGCTATTGGACGTAGACCATAAAAGTGAAATACATGTGCACCATCCTCTCAACTGAAGACACAGGAGGAGGGACAGTCCAAAGAAGAGAGAGACAACACATCCAAGAGTCATGAGAAGTGGGGAAAGGGGGTGGGGCAGAAAACTGCAACAGAGAAGAGGACATCTACCATTATGTTGTGTTCTTACACAACTATTTTTAGTCCAAAAATTTTATTCATCTGTTGCAGTATTCTTTACAGTAGGGAGAGTGCCAAAGCTCATATAGACAAGGAGGTGAAGTTAGCTGATGAATTTTCCAGGAAGCCATGAAGAATGGCTCTCGCAAACCCAGCCCTAGATCTGGACATGGAATCCAGCTTGTAATGTTTGGTAAAGGTGTAGACAGATGTGCAGGTAGCCACCTCAAGGACAGATTTGGTGTCTAGACCCTTGACAGGCATCAGGGGAGGCCAATGTCCTGGTGGAGTGAGCTCTGACTTGGCAGGGAGGGGGTTTCCCATGGTAGGTACAGCAGAAGTTAGTAGTTTTGGAAATCCAGTTAGAAATGGTTTGTATGGACAAATGTAGTCCCAGAGCTCTGGGATGGAATGAGACAAACTGGTCTGATTTCCTAATGCTCTTTTTTAAATTCCTAAGACGCATTTAAAAAAAAAAAAAGCATTAGTAATGAAAGGAGGACTAACTTTATAGATGTGACTTCAGAGCAACTTATAGTTTTTTTTGAATTGCACATACCTTGACTGGCTCATCCTGCTCCATTTGCCCTATGGTCTCACTCCACTCCCCTACCCTGCCTCCAAATCCCACCCATCCCTGCATACTCAATTTATAGGTAACCTACTTTGCAAAGTCCTTCCCTTCATCTTCTCATTATCCAGTAATTACATCCCTCAGCACCATCTACACATGCCCTTCCACTTCCCACCACTCCAGCCCACCTACCAGTTCAATATCCACAACCATATCTCCTACTCACCCAAGTCACACCCTCATTGAATTTAAATCAACCTCACTCCCACTATGTCTCATTACCCCCAATCTTATCTCCACTATACCCTCCTGGGATTAACCTCCCTATTCATCTGCCTCTCCACAGCCACCATTAGCACCTCTTATCTCCTCAGTGTCGCTCACTGTATCCACCCCCAAAACCCCCACCCTAACCCACATTACTATCGTCCCATCACTCACACAAGCATATACCCCACCGTATACACCCAACCCCCGATATACCATGCCACTCCTATGTACCACTTCTATCTATCTAAATCAACCAAGTCTACAATTTCACTACCAAATCATCTAATCCCTAAAAGGTATCACCTGTACAACTACTCAGCTACAATTAGGAGAAATTCACCCAAACCCCAGGCCAGCAATCCCTGCTAATAAGCTATGCACCCATCACTATCCAAACCAAGCACAAACCCACCAACTTACTGATACTAAATATGAATACCCGCAGTATCATGAATAAAATAGAAGACCTTCACACTGCCATCTCCTTATAATAACCCTGATATTATTTCTCACCACAGAGGCGTGGCTTAAACCACATATTAAAATAATTCCATCACCCCCACCTGGGTATAACATTCTCAGGGCAGACCAGCTACATAAAAGAAGCGGAGGCTTAGCACTACTTCACAGAACCAACCTACAACTCCAACTCCTCCAAAAGGATTCCCCCAACTTCAACAATGCAGAGACTATTTGCAAAACTCTCCCTTAACCAACATAAGCACTTAAACCTACTAGGCATCTACATACCCCCGGGTGACAACCTAACCACCCCAGAATCCATACTTCACTGGACCTCATACTCCCTCCCTCAAGAAACTATCGTGCTAGGTGGCGTAAACACTGAATGGAACTCCATCCACTCTCCCACCCCTACTCATTATGTTAACCTATATAACTTTACCCAACTTACAGATACTCCCACATGCACTGATAAGGCCACAACAAAAGAATCTATACTTGATTGGAGCCTCACAAATCAACCAAACACTGCCTATCAATGTGGCACCCTACCAAACTCTGAGCGACCACAACCCCACTTTTATCCTCAGGCACAAACTTAAATTATACAACGACCCCCCCCCCCATTAATATTCAAAAACGTGCACACTGATTGGTCAGCATGCACGCTGTAAACCAGAGTTATAGTAATGGAAAAAGGTACAGTCGCCCGGACTTTTTCCATTACTATAATTTTTTTTACAGCAACGGAGAACGCAAGATCTCCGTTGCTTCACATTGTCTCGCTATGTTAAACGAGTTTAACATAGCGAGACAGCTTTAAAAAAAAGCAACGGAGATTCTCCATTGCTTTTTTTAAAGCTGTCTCGCTATGTTAAACTCCTTTAACATAGCGAGACAGTTTGTAAAAAGCAACGGAGATCTTGCTTTCTCCGTCGCTTTTGCCCAAAGCTCTGATGTACTGCGTAGGCATACGCATGCGCAGTACATTAGAACTGCCGCAGAATACCAGACAGCTGCGGAAGGGCAGCAAGGAGGCAATATACAATGCCATTTAAGAAAAGTAATTATTTTTTTTCTTAAATAATGTCATTGTATAATAGCAATAACCCACGCCTGGGTGTGGGTAATGCAGGATTTAAACTTAAATCACCAAGATAGAACAAAAAGTCTTCAGGAACAACAAAATAGTCTCAGAAACGCTAAACTTTTAATGAAGCTTTCGGGCTCTCAACCCTTCATCAGCATACATAGTATCAATTACATCACATTTAAATAGAGGTAACAGTTAAGAACTCATGACCAAACCAACCAATAAAATTCAATCAATAAAATTCAAAAAGCACAACATAAATATATTTTTTGTAAAAGATACAAAAAAAGGATTCATTAAAAAATATAGCAATTTAAAACATTTTGCTTTTGTTTTAACTTGTTTGTTCATTATAAAACTATTAGCAACTATTATGTTCTATAAATTATTCATCTGTTGTCTTAGTAATATAGGTTTTATACTGGTGGCGTTGTTTAAACCAGGAGTGGTATCTGCCTGTAACCTTATTATCCACTCTAGTTCCTTTATTTCCAAAAGATTGTTGACATCACCCCCCCTCATACCCACTTGTACAATGTCAATACATCTAAATTTAAAACTATGTGTGTTAAACTCTAATATATGTTTAAATAGGGCATTGGTCTGTATTTGTCTATTAATTTCAGACCTGTGCTCTATAATACGGTCTTTAAGCCTTCGCGTAGTCTTCCCTACGTAGAAGGCATTACACATCGTGCACGTGGCGAGATATACCAGTTTTGTAGTATTGCAATTAGCAGTGCAATAAAAATGGAATAACTTAAAAGTAACGGGGTGCTTAAAACAGGAATCTACTGGTAGAATATCCCCACAACATGTACAACTATAACATTTATATGTACCTAACTTACTGTGCAATGAAACTGATTGTTTTACAAAATCCTTATAACACAACATACTCTTTAAAGCCTGATGGTTTCTATATGCAAATCTTGGCTTAGGCCCTGCTAATAGATTTAATTCTGGCATGGCCATCAAGATTGGCCAGTTCTTTTCAATTATTTTACATATTTGTTTAGTATAGCCAGAATATGTGGTTACATATCTTAATGGTGCATTTTTTCTGCACAATGAAGTGGATAGCTTGTAGCTATTATTTACCACATTACTTAGAAAAATCGGTTTATATTCCTTTTTTCTGCCTTGTGTTACCAATTCAATATTAGTGTTAATGAGGTACTCCGCATATCCACTTTTCATAAACTCAGTTTTCATCACATCTATTTCTTTCTTATAAACTTGTTCCTCTGTTGTCAGTCTGCTCAACCTTATGAGTTGCGACTTCATTATACCTTTAAATACATGTGGTGGGTGCATACTAGTGCTTTCCAAATATCTTATTGTATGTATATCCTTCTTATGCACCATTGTTTGTATTGTATTATTTTGCTTATATAGCTTTACATCCAAAAATACCATCTCATTTAGTGAGGAACACATTTTGAATCTAAAGAAGCTTGTCGTGTTGTTAATATATCTGACAAACTCATCTAGTTCTTCTTCTGTACCTTCCCATATTTCATAGTTTGTAAAAAGCAACGGAGATCTTGCTTTCTCCGTCGCTTTTGCCCAAAGCTCTGATGTACTGCGTAGGCATACGCATGCGCAGTACATCAGAACTGCCGCAGAATACCAGACAGCTGCGGAAGGGCAGCAAGGAGGCAATATACAATGCCATTTAAGAAAAGTAATTATTTTTTTTCTTAAATAATGTCATTGTATAATAGCAATAACCCACGCCTGGGTGTGGGTAATGCAGGATTTAACCACGGTTGTCTTTGTTTGGCCACTCGGGCTTCGCCCTCGTGACCAAACCACGCCAACCGTGGGTAAATCCAGCATTACCCACACCCAGGCGTGGGTTATTGCTATAATAATTAACTCTCCCTCCCTTCTATAAATCCGCTCTAACAAAAATTTTCAGAGAGACCACTTCCTAACAGCCTTGCATCATAGCAACTGGTCTCCCATCAAAACCCTTTCATTAGACAAAGCAGTTGATTACTTCTACTCCACTTTCCTAAATATCCTCAACCAACTAGCCCCTTAAAAACAATAAGGATACGTAGCAATCCCACCCTTTGGCTGCAGAAAACCACAAAAGCCCTACTTATCGCCAAGGATAAAGCCTGGAAAACCCGGCGCCACACCAGGTTACCCGCAGCTAGGCAAATCTTTCATGAGCTCCGGAACAAAAGCAGGTTAAGCTCACTAAACAAAATTACAATATCACTCAACAAAACAAATACAGTACCAACTAGCAAAAATTCTGAGGAACAAACATCATCCTACCACCCCAGAACCACCACCACTCCCACCCCCAATATAACAGGTACAGACCTGGACATAGTCTCCAGCTTTACTATTTCACCTCCTCAATACTCAAACATTACTTCCTCCAACACCCCACAACCACCTCACGCCCAATCAATACCATACCTTTCACACACAAGTCTGTTCCTACCTCTACTATCCAAAAACTCCTAGCCAAACTCAAACCAACCACCTTTGCAACAGATAACTTTCCTGCTGAATACCTCCAAATTGCATCAACAGCTATAGCCTATTCCATTTCACTTCTAACAAACAGATTCATCACCAAACACACCGTTCCATCCCTGTGGAAAACCTCATATCACACCCCTCCACAAATGTGGCTCTTCCCTAGACCTTTCCAAATATCGACCAACTGCAATTCCCTCACCCCTCTTTAAGATCCAAGAAAGATGAATCCATCACCAATTCGTCTCGTCTCTCATCTCAACATGGATTTCGGCCATCCCACAGCACCACCACTGCCCTACTTAAATTCACCAATACTATAAACTCCCACAGGAATTAAAGTGGTCCCAGCTACCTTCCTAGATTTATCCAAGGCATTTGACACAGTCTCACAAAATAAACTACTGCCTAGTCTCTCTGACCTGAATTTTAACTCCACCCTACTCTGGTTTAAAAGCTATTTAGATAACAGTCAGCAATCCAAATGGCATAACACTATTGCCCCTGCTCCCAACCTCCTTAGGCATGCCGTAAGGATCAATTCTAGGACCCCTTCCTTTTAATATTTTCACAAACCAACTCCACTCAGCTACCTCTAAAGCCAACATAGTCCATCCAATATGCTGACAACACAACTCTCATACGGTCTGCACCCAACATCCAGCTTTCTCCAAGAGAAAGCCCAAGAAGCCTCCTCTGAAATACAGAACTGGCATAACAACTCAACTCATAATAAATCCCAAGAAAACAAGAACTAATGCTACTACACTCTACTAAAATGAGCACCCTTAACTTCTCTATACTCTCTGCCAACAAAACTCAAATAACCCATTACTGAGGCTAAACTCCTAGGACTTGCCACTGACCAGCAACTCAAATTCACAAAGTACATAACCATCACTAAAGTCCACAAAAGGCTGGGCTGCCTCTAAGGCTGTAAAATTTATCTAACCACTGAATCTCGAAATGTAATAGCCAGGACCCACCTCTTTACTCTACTTTATGCATACCCAATTCTAACTAATCTTTACAAAACTGACCTTAAACTTTCCATCTGTTAAAACAAAAGTGCTAGATTCACTAACAGTGCCAAATCACAATCCCACCACTGCCTTTCCCTACAAGCCTTGCACTGGCTTGAATTTCCAAACCTATTAGGGTACCATGAACTTAACCTAGCTCATCTAATTCTGTACTAAGAAACCCCCGACCTGACTGGTATGCTGAACTTCTACAATTCAAACAGACCGCTTCGGTCCTCCAACAAAGCCTTAAGCAAAACCATTTCATGCAAAAATAATAGCAAAAATATGGAAAGTACATTTGTGTACATTTACCATAAATGTAGATGCTCCAAGTGTATTTCACTGTTGTAGTCATCACACTTGGGTTATCCTGCCAGAGGTAACCCTCAGTCGGCCCGAATACCAGAGGCTTAGTATTTCTGCATCTCTTGCTGTCACTCCAGGACTGACGTCAGGTCATCAGTGGATTAAAAACAGGCAGCTGACGCCATTACATCAGTTTTTCTTGCCCCAAATCTCAGGAGCCCCCAAATAGAGGAACTAGGTTATGGTGAAATAACACCACCAGTAGAAAGTAAATACCAATAGTCCAGTAAAGAGTAAGGAAGGAAGAGAGAGAGAAAGAAGGGGGCTGGAGGGTGGGAAACCAGGACAGCAAGAGTGAATACACTCGAACATCTACATTTATGGTAAGTATACACAACTGTATTATGTTTTTCGTGTTTCACTGTTGCAGTCATCACACTTGGGTTGATTCCCAAAGCTGAAGAATGGGTGGAGGCAGTCAAGAAGAGTTGGGGCTGGCTAGAATGCCCTGCAGGACTGCGGTTTAAAGCCTGCCCTGGATTTGGAAAAGATAGGCAGGTGGTAATGCTTGAAGGTATGAACTCCATGCAGCTTCCAGGATGTCCCTGGTAGGGACTCCTCTGAGAAAGGCTGCAGAGGTTGAAGTTGCCCTAGTGGAATGTGTTCTGAACCCCTGCGGGGGTGGTTTCCCATGGTGCTTGGAACAGAAATGGATACAGTGTGCTATCCATTTGGAAATGGTTTGTTTTGATATGGCCTTGCCCTCAGCCCCTGATGCAAAGCTGACTAGTAACTGGTCAGCCTTCCTAAAGGGCTTAGTCCTATCCAGGTAGAATTTGAGCTGTCTATGCACATTTAAAGAGTGCAGGATCCTTTCCCCCTTATTTTGAGCTTTAGGGAAAAAGGTGGGCAAATGAATAGATTGGTTGAGAGCCACACTGGACACCAGTTTAGGCATGAAAGTTGGGTTAGTCCTGAGGGAGACCCTGTCAGCATGAAAAATGATGAAGGGTTCTACAGCCATAAGTGCTTGTGGCGCAGACACTCTTCTAGCTGAAGTGATGGCCAGAAGTAACGCTGTTTTCCAAGAGAGGAATTTTAACTCTACTGAAGCTGCAGGCTCAAAGGGGGTAGCATGAGCTTTTCCAACACAAAGTTAAGGTCCCAAGTAGAGGTAGGGGCTCTTTTTGGTGGACTTAAGTTGTTAGCCCTTCTAAGGAACTGCTTGATGAGAGGGTGTGAAAAGAGAGAGGTGGCCCAGTGCTGTAATGTGCAGAGATGCCAGAGGCATATATTTTAATGGAAGAGAAGGATAGGTCCCTGTGGAGTAGGTCTGCTAGGTAATCCAGTTTCAGAAGTAAGGAGGGCTGTGCTGTTTCAGCTCATTTAGTCTGAATCCAGGAACAATACCTTTTCCACTTGTCAGCATAGGATTTTATAGTGCTGGATCGTCTGGCTTCACATATAACGTCTAGAACCTGCTTGCTTAGGCTGGCCACTGCAGAAGAAGTCAAGGAATAAGCCAGGCTGCCAGGTTCAGGGTCTGCAGTTGTGGATGCAAGAACTCTCCCTCCTGCTGGGTCAGGAGAGTTGGGATCAGAGGAAGGTGCCATGGAGGCAACGGTGACTGCACAGTGGCCCGGCCAGTCTGGGGCAATCAGGATTGCCCTTGGTCTTTCCTCCCTTATTTTGAGTAACACTTGTAAGAAGAGGTAGAGGGGGAAATGCATAGATTGAGAGGTTTACCCACTGGAAGTACAGGGCATCCACTTTCCAGGCCTTACTGTGAGGTTCCCTGGTGTAGGATTTGCTGAGCTGGTGGTTGTTGGGGGAGGCAAATAGGTCCACCTTTGGGGTACCCCATTTCTGATTCACAAAGCTGAAGGTGTTGTAGTTTGCCACTCGTGTGGGTCTAGGAAATTTCTGCTTAAGTTGTCAGCCAGAGAGTTTTGGTTGCCTGGCAGGAATTGTGCTAGCAGGTGTATATGCATGGCTGAGGCCATGTTCCAAAGGGTCATGGCTAGCCTGCAGAGTGGGTAAGAGTGGGTTCTCCCCTGCTTGTTGATATACCACATCACTGTGGTGTTTTCAGTTTTGATTAGCAGAGGCCCCGGAGAGAGTAAGGATCTGAAAGTTATCAGAGCGTGCTGAACAGTTACCATCTCTTTTTGGTTGCTGTGAAGATGGATTTGCTTTGAGCTCCAGTGGCCCTGAATGCACCTGCTGCCCAGGTGTGCACTGCAGGCATAGTCTGGTGCATCTGTGGTTAGGGTCTGGGCAGCATGGGGTTGAGAAAAGGAAGTCCCTTGTTGTGGTTGCATGCTGCTGGCCACCAAAGTTTGGTACCACCAGGAAGGTGTTTAGAGTGGATAAATCTACGAGTGGGTGCCATCTGCCCTCTTTTCTGGGTACCAGGAAAAGTCTGGAATAGAAACCTTGGCCTATCTGCTCTGCAGGAACAGGCTGAATTGCCCTCATGGAGAGCAGGGAATGAACCTGGTTTTGAGGCTCTGCCCACTGGTTTGGAGGAAGATCTGGGAACAATTTTGGGGTTGGCAGCATGTGGAAATAAAATTTGTACCCCTTGGACACTATGTTGAGGACCCATCAATCGTTGATGATGGAGGCCCAGTTTTCTGCATGGGAGGCAAGTTTTCCTCCTAGGAGCACAAGCATAGGGGCAAAGGTGAGAGGTGGAGTTGAGAATTAATTGTGAATTCTTTACATAAAAGGGGTGGCTTAGCACTCCCTATTGTAGATGTGGAGGTACTCCAGTGCTTAGATCTCTGCATACCCTGAGACTGCTGTCTGGGGGGTCTACTTCCCCTAGGTCTAGTCTGAGGTGGCCCTGAGGGGGCTGGAAATAAATGTTTTGAGGGGAAATGCCTACTGAATCTTGGAGGCTGGACATGCAAAAAATCTTCAAGTGTCTGCACAGACTTCGCTTTTTCTTCCATCTTTCTCTTTCATATTTTTTAAAACCTCTTCTGCTTTGGTGCCAAACAGATTGTCTTTGTTCAGTGGTGCGTCCAATAATTCTGATTTGACGTGGACTGGCAAGGTCTGTTCCTTAAGCCAAGCATGCATTCTAAGTACTGAACCCTTGTGACTGCTGCCCTGCAGGATGCATCTAGGGCATCAAACCCACACTGCAGGGTATGCTTACTAAACAGGCTTGCAGAATGCATAAGCTCCTGTAATTCTTTATTTTCTGCACAGTCAGAGAAGGTAGATTATTTTTGTTTAATAAGTTCCATAGTATGTTGCTGGTATTTCAGCATGTGGAAAGTACAGTTGTGTACACTTACCATAAATGTAGATGCTCGAGTGTATTCACTGTTGCAGTCATTACATTTGGGTAATCTGCTGGCAGGTTGAACTCAGCTGGCCTGATTAACAAAGTCTTGGGTCCTGCGTCGGTTGCTGTCCCTTCTTCCATGACGTCAGGTCGTCAGGGGTATAAAACACGCAGCCAATGCCATTACATCAGTATTATATAACACAAAAATATACCTAACCAAAAAAAAGCGATGCAACTCCAACCAAACTCCACTAAACGAAAGCGAAGAACAGAGAAAAGGCTAAGGCAATCCTCAAAATTTATTAACTCCAAAGTAGCGCACAAGCATAAAACAAAACAATAAAATGAACGCCTTCACAATCCAAGCGTTTTCGTCCAAATGGACTTCAGACAAAGCTGTTAATCTCAATTAATGTTTTATAAAAATTTAAAAACACAAACACCAATCATTTGCTTACATGTACTCCAAACCTACAAATCAACCTTCAAGCTGTTTAATAATTTAGTATGCTCTCCTTTTTAATTCATAAAATTACGTAAATTTTTGTTATTTATATATAAATACAATTGTAGAAATTATTATTATTATTATTCCTTACTATAAATCATCTAAAAACCATGTTTTAAAATTAGCCCATTTAAAAAAAGAAATTTTATTTTAAATGTAAATGTAGTGTTGTAAAAGAAATTGAATGAATGCATATAGTTAATATAAACATCAGTGACATCTGCTGACCAAAGCAGGTAATTACATCTTCGAATTCATATCCTAGCAGACCTCATTTTCAAAAGGGGCAAAATAGAAATATATTCATTTAAACCAGGCTGTTTGTTAGCTTCAAGGGCCACCTGCCACCATAATTCTTTATAGGCAATAATTTCCTCCTAGAGGCCCCCCTCTAACATCCCTTTTTACTTGATCCAAGACAAAAAATTGAAGTCTGGATCCTACACATATTTTGGAATGTCTAAAAATTGCATTTGTTTCTTTTCCCTTTTTGACATCATACATGTGTTCATATATATGTCTCTTTAATGTCCTTTCCGTCTTTCCTACATAAAATGACGGACATTCCACACAAACAGCCAAATATACAAGCCCCATAGATTCACAACTGTAGCATCCCTTACTTTTTATCCATCTTTCCCTGCTAGTCAAAAAAATTGTTTCTCTATTAATAATATGCTCACACTGTCTGCATTTGCCACATTTAAAAGTTCCAGTTTTTACTCTAGCTCCCATTTCATTATTCCTACCAATATTAGTATTATTTTCTAAAAATCCTTTTATACTAGTTGTATTTTTAAATACAACTCTGGGTGCTATTTGTGGTAACCCATCCAAGTCCGTGAGGGCCCTAAATCTCTCCCATTCTCTTTGGAATACAGTTTTTATGTTTTTATTCAATAAATTGTATTCCAATATCAATGATTGCTGAAAATTTTCATCTTTTACTTCCTCTTTACTATTCACCACATCATCCTTACCAAAAATAGGTTCAAACCTCCCACTTCTTCCCTTTTCTACTTCTGTTCTTATATTTTTGATAAACTCAATTGGATATTCTCTTTCAAGGAACATTTATTTCCAACAAATTACATTCTATCATAAATTTTTCTTCATTATTTGTCATCCTTGACCCTCTTACGAACTGCCCTTTCACCAGGTTTTTTTTACAATATAAAGGGTGGGCACTTTTAAAATGCAAAAAGGAATTCACATACGTAGGCTTCCTATAGACACACGTTTCAAAGGTTTTGTTATTTTTTGTAATTTCCACATCCAAATACTGAATGTTTGTTCTGGAATAATTATAAGTAAATTTTAAAAAATCTGTAGTCCCTCCTATATATTTAATAAACTCTTCCAATTTATCGATACCCCCAACCCAAAAAATTATGATGTCATCAAGAAATCTCTTATATAAAGTCCAATACTTAACGTATGATGACTTCAAAATATACTTCTCCTCCCAGTTTGCAAGGATTAGGTTGGCAAAGGTAGGCTGCTCCCATTGCTACTCCTTGTAGCTGTCGGAAAAATTCCCCATTAAAGGTTAAAAAGTTGTTTTTTAATACCAAGTCCATTAAACCTGTGCACACTACCTTTTCCTCGAGAGTCAACCTACTGTCCCCAAAAACTTCCTCTTCAAACATCATTGTACCAGCCTCATAAGGTATAGACCCAAATAAATCAATAATATCAATAGTTACAAAAATTAAGTCATCGTTAAATAAGCTACAGCTCAAACCTCTCAATAGGTCCCAAGAGTCCCTCAAAATAGCTTCTTTTTGTAACCATATATGTTTGGTCTTCCCAAAAATATACCTCCAAACAAAAGCAAATACACCAAAAAGGCTTTTAAGCATAGTAAAAGAAAGTAAAGGTATAGTAAGAGAAAAACAGCGGGCTTGAGGGAGGGTAATCAGGACTGCAACACTGAATACACTCAAACATCTACATTTATGGAAAGTGCACACAACTGTACTAGGTTCATCATGTTTCACTGTTGTAGTCATTACATTTGGGTAGATTCCAAAAGCTATGGTTGGGAGGATGGACTTATACAGCATTAGGACCAGCTATAAGGCCCTGCAAAACAGCGGTGGCAAAGCCAGCTCTGGATTTAGAGAAAATTGTTAAGTGATAATGCTTGGTGAAAGTATGAACTGAACTCCAGGTAGCAGCTTCTAGAATATCCCTGGTAGGAACACCTCTGAGAAAGGCTGCTGAAGTAGATACAGCCCTGGTAGAATGAGATCTGATTCCCTAGGAGATGGGTTTCCCATGGTGCTTATAACAGAAATGAATACAATGGCTTATCCATTCAGAAATGGTTTGCTTTGAAATAGCCTTCCCCTCTGCCCCTGCAGCAAATGCTACCAGCAGTTCAAATTTTCTTCAAGATTTAGTCATGCCCAAATAGAATCTAAGTTGTCTGCGTACATCCAATGAATGCAGAATCTGCTCCCCTTTGTTCTGTGGATTGGGAAAGAAAGCTGGCAAATGAATGGACTGATTAAGAGCCACACTAGATACCACCTTGGGCATTAATGATGGACTGGTCCTAAGAGACACCCTGCCTGCATGAAAGATGATGAAAGGCTCCACATTCAGATATCCTTCTAGCTGAAGTGATTGCTAAAAGGAAAGCTGTTTTCCAGGAAAGAAAATTCAAGTCTGCAGTAGCAGCTGGCTCGAAAGGAGGTAGAGCGAGTTTCTCCAATACAAAATTAAGGTCCCAAGCAGGGGTTGGAGCTCTCCTGGGTGGTCTCAAGTTTTTGGCCCCTCTGAGATACTGCTTTAGAAGAGGATGATGAGAGAAGAGGGGGTTCTGTGTTGTAGTGAGCTGAAATGGCTGCGGCATGGATTTTTATGGAAGAAAAAGACAGGCCCTTGTGAAGCATCTCAGTTAAGTATTGCTCATCCCTTGAGATTGATTCCAGGCACAGAATCCTTTCCATTTCTCAGCATAAGATTTTCTAGTGCTAGGTCTTCTCACCTCCAAAATGACATCCATCACAGGTTTGTTGAGGGATGTTAAGGTGGGATTTAAGTGATTAGCCAAGCTGCAAGATTCAATGTTTGGAGCTGAGGGCGCAGAATTTGGTTCTCCTGCTGAGACAGTAAGGAATGTGTCCGAGACAGGTGCTACGGTGAAATGTGTGACACTACGCAGGAGTGGGTATTATCAGTGTTGGCGAGGCCGGTCTGGAGCGATCAAAATCGTTTTTGGTTTGTCCTGTTTGACTTAGTAGAACTTTGGAGAGCAGAGGCAGAGGGGGAAAGGCATAGACTGATGGGTTTTTCCAGCTGAAGGACAGATCATCCACTTTCCAGGCTTTTTTGTGATGAGTTCTTGTGTAAAATTTGTCCAACTGGTAGTTCTGGGGTGAGGCAAAAAGATCAATGTCTGGGCTCCCCCATTTGCATGTCAACATGTTGAAAATCTGTGGTTCCAGTTTCCATTCGTGTGGGTCCATGAGATTTCTGCTTAGTTCATCAGCCAGAACATTCAGCTTTCCTGGAAGGAATTGGGCTCATAGTTGTACTTGGTAGCTCAAGGCAGTGTTCCACAATGCCATGGCTAGTCTGCAGAGGGGGTAGGAATCTGTACCCCCTTGCTTGTTTATGTACCACATAACCATGGTGTTGTCCGTCTATCAGTAATTGTCCTGGATAAAGGTAGGCCTTGAAGGCTGTCTGTGCATTCTGTACAGCTAGCATTTCTTTTTGATTGATATGAAGGTGCATTTGATTTGGGCTCCATTTGCCCTGAATGCACTTCCCTGCCAGATGAGCCCCCCATGCATAGTCTGATGCATCTGTAGTTAGGTTTTGGGCTACAGGGGGTGGTGTGAATGGCAGTCCCTTGTTTTGGTGGCAGGCCTCTGCCCGCCATAGGAACTCTAGGCGCAGGCAAAGTATAAGAATTAAGGTTTCCAGGATGTGAGAATGCTGACTCAAACTTTTTAAGTACCACTGAAGTTTCCTCATATGCAGTCTTGCATATGGAATTAGAAGAATGCAGGAGGCCATGAATGCAAAGGCTTGCAGTATTTGCCTTGCAGATAACAGGGTTTTTGTGGCCACCTGTTTGAAGTACGTCACCAAATGAATTTGCTTTTCTGGCGTAAGGAAAGCCATCTGGGCAGTTGTATTCAAGCGTGCATCCAGGAATGTAACTTTGAGAGGGTACCAGATGAGATTTCTTTTTATTTATGGTGTACCCTAGACAGATTACAACTCATTTTACAAATGTCAGATGTTTTAGAAGAATGGCCTGGTTTTCTGCCTGAATTTGACAATTGACCAGATATGGATATATTTGGATATTTCTTTGCCTGCAAAATGCAATTACTGGAGCCAGGCACTTTGTGAATACCCTGGGCGCAGTAGACAAGCCAAAGGGCAGTGCAGAGAACTGATCATGCATGCTGACTGCTTTGCAGTGTAGGTATCTTCTGCAAGATTCCCTGATTGGGATGTGCAGGTAAGCCTCTTAAATCTAGAGTTGCCAACCAGGCATCCTTGTCTAGCATAGGAAGTAACTGGTGAAAAGTCAGCATCTTGAATTCTGGAATGTCCACAAAGGTGTTTTGAGTAGACAGGTCCAGAATTGGATGCCATGATTTGTCTTTTCTGGGTACCAGGAAAAGTCTGGAATAGAAACTTTGTCCCTTTTCCTTTTCTGGTACTAGCTGAATAGCCCCCATATTTAGAAGGGAAAAGTACTTGTTTCTAAGCCTCTACCCACTGATTTGGGGGCAGGTCTGGCCACCTGTTTGGAGTTGGCAGCATGTGGTAATGAAATCTGTATCCCTGGGACACTATTTAAAACACATTTGTCCTGGGTTATAAGTTTCCAGTTGCTTGAATGAAGAGCCAGCCCCCCCCCCCCCAAAGGGGCGGCTAAGAGGTAAGTGCTTGGTAATTTTAAAGGAAAGTCATTGAGACTGTTTACCATAGGGTGGCGCCTTGTTGTTCCCAGATTTGAAAGTGGAAGCACCCCATTGCTTAGTTCTGAAAGTCTCGTGACTGAAACCTGGTGCTTCTGGAATGTCTTGGTTTTGCTGGAGTGGCTCTGGATGGAGCTGGAAAGGACCAGTTCTTAGTAGGCCAGTGCCTATTAAATCTAGGAGGTTGTACTTGTAAGAAATCTTTCACAGTTTGCATAGATTTAGCTTTATCTTCCATCTTTTTTAGAACTTCAGCCTTATTGCCAAACAGGCGGTCCTGCTGTAAAGGAGCATTCAAAAGTTTTACTTCAACATGACCAGGCAGAGATTGCTGCTTAGGCCAAGCATGCCTTCTAAGCACAGACCCAGTAACAGCAGCCCTGCAAGAGGCCTCTAAAGAATCAAAACCACATTGCAAAGTATGTTTGCCAACTTGTTCAGCTGAATGCAATAAATCCTGTAAATCTTTATTCTCCACACAGTCAGAAATCATCATTTTCTGTTGAAGCAGTCCCATGATATGCTGTTGATATTTTAGCATATGGAATTGACAGCTTAAAGCCCCGATTGCTAAGGTTGTAGAAGTATAAACCTGTTTACCCCATCTATCCAGTACCCTGGAGTCTCTTATCAGAAGGGGTAGGATTTTTAGCAGTACAAGCCTTAATGCCCTTGGGCCCCTGAGAAATGGTTTCAGGGTCAACAGGATTCTTGAAAAGGAATTTGTGGGACTCGGGAACCCTGTAGTACCAGTTTGGTTTGCTAGGGGCTGGAGGCAAGGAATCAGGGGCCATACTGGATTCCGAAAACACATCAACAATGTCTAGTACAGGAGGTATAGCCAAAGGCCTATGCTGAGGAAGGAGGAGGAAATCCCTAAGCCTCTTTTTGGATTCAGAGAAATCCTGACTTTCCCAGTGGAAGTGCTCCCTTAAAGTATATAAAGTTTACCCAAAAGAGAAATCCACAGGCAGAGGGAATGGAGTCCTCTGCATCAGAGTCCTCATAAGTAGGTATGGATAAATTCAGATCATTAGAAGAGTCAGAAGAAACAGAGTCTTGTTCAGAAGATTCACAGTAAAGTTCAACCATAGGCCTCTTGGAGGTGGGGGTTGACTACCCCTGATTAGAGTAATTAAATCTTCAGCCACTCTGATAATTTGTTTTTTAGGTATAGGGGCCTGAACTTGTGGCCTGGGCATAATTTTTTAGACACAGATCGGGATTTAGGCCTTAGTACTGAAGTTGAAGTCAGTTTAATGTGCAAGTCTGTAGGCCTGAATACACTCTCAGAAGCCGGTGCCTGCTCAGCGGCTCAGGACCCATCCAAGGTAGAGATATCAGTGGGTTCCATATGTGAAGCATCTCACGGCATACCGGACTCCGAATGGGTATCAGTAGAGGCCTGCGAATCAGAAGTAGCGGGTATCAGGGGTTGCGAAAGCACTTCACTGAGTACCAGCGAACTGGCGACTGGCTTAGGAGAAGCGTCGTCAGCAGTTTTGGACCTCAACAGCCTGTCTCTTTCTTTGTGTTTTTTCAGTATTCCGGTAGTCGGATGGTTAACTGACATCATTTCTGGATAATTAAACCTAGAGCCGAAATATTTAGAAGCAAAAATGTACCGCCGACGGATAGTGCGCTGATTAAATAAAGCACAAAACCGACAGCAAGGTACGTTGTGGTCAGGGTCTAGGCAAGGAATACAGTACAAATGAAAATCCTTATGGAGGTATTTGCTTCCCACAAGTAATGCAATTATTAACTTTTACTGACATCGGTAAGGAGCAAGAAAAAGTTTCCCCAACGGGGTACTTAGCTTTTAGTTGAAGACTTCGGTTCTGAAACTCAAAAACAAAAATTTCGTAGTCGGCCGACCAGCACTTGCGAACTGCTTCTGTATCGGGCACCGCGCAGCAAGAAAGATTGATGTAATGGCGTCGGCTGCATGTTTTATACCCCGATGACCTGACGTTATGGATGAAGGGATAGCAACTGACGCAGGACCCAAGACTTTGTTAATCAAGCCAACTGAGGGCAACCTGCCAGCAGATTACCCAAATGTAATGACTGCAACAGTGAAACCCGATGCAACATCTGACAATTTAATGCTCTAATGGTAAGAGTTGCAGAGGTGTATAATTTTTTACCCCATCTGTCTAAGGCTCAAGAATCCCAGTCCGGAAGGGTGGGATTCTTAGCTGTGGCTGCTTTTATTCCTTTAGGTCCTTGGGAGATGACCTCTGGGTCAGCAGTAGGATTTTTTGAAAAGTAATTTGTGTGAGTCAGGGACTCTCTAGTATCGGTCAGGTTTTCTGGGAGCAGGAGGTAGAGTATCAGGAGTTAGACTGGATTCCATAAAAACATCATCCACAATATCCAGAACAGGAGGGATAGCTAAGAGTTGCATCAAAAGAAAAATCCTCTGGAGGAGAGGCAGAAAGTACAGTTGTGTACACTTACCATAAATGTAGATGTTAGAGTGTATTCACTTTTGCAGTTATTACATTTGGGTAATCTGCTGGCAGGTTGCCCTCAGTCGGCCTGCATAACAAAGTCTTGGGTCTTGCGTTGGCTGCTGTCTCCTCTTCCATGGCATCAGGTCGTCAAGGGTATAAAACATGCAGCCGACGCCATTTTAATCAGTTTTTCTTGCCCCAGATGTCAGGTGCCCCCCAAATGGGGAGCAAAAATATATTTATATATATATATATATATATATATATATATATATATATATATATATATGTGCATATATTTTAGAACACAAAAATTTTACCTACAACTAAAAGAAAATAGTCCACAAAGGCTTTTGAGCAAAGTGAAGGAAAGAAGAGGTATAATAATAGAGAAGAAAGGGGGCTGGCAGGTGGGTAACCCGGACTGCAACAGTGAATACACTCTAACATCTACATTTATGTTAAGTGTACACAACTGTACTATGTTCTTCGTGTTTCACTGTTGCAGTCATTACATTTGGGTAGAATCACAAAGCTGTGGATGGGAGGATGGAATTATACAGCATTAGGAGCAGCTATAAGGCCCTGCAGGACAGCAGTGGCAAAGCTTGCCCCGGATTTAGAAAAGAGGTAAATGATAATGTTTTGTGAATGTATGAACTGAGCTCCAAGTAGCAGCTTCTAGAATCTCTCTGGTAGGAACCCTTCTGAGAAAGGCTGCAGAAGTAGATGCAGCCCTGGTGGAATGGGATCTGATCCCCTTGGGGATAGGTTTACCATGGTGCATGTAGCAGAAATTAATACAATGGCTTATCCATTTTGAAACAGTCTGCTTTGATATAGCCTTCCCCTCTGTCCCTGAAGCAAATGCCACCAGTAGTTGCTCAGACGTTCTAAGAGATTTTGTCCCGTTTAAGTAGAATCTTAGTTGTCTGTGTACATCCAATGAATGCAGAATCCGCTCCTCCTTGTTCTGCAGATTTAAGAAAAGGATTGGCAGATGAATGGTCTGGTTAAGAGCCACACTGGATACCACCTCAGGCATAAAAGGATTGGTCCTGAGGGCCACCCTGTCCGGATAAAAGATAATGAAAGGCTCCACTGCCATGAGAGCCTGTAGCTCTGAAATCCTTCTAGATGAAGTGTCTGCTAAAAGAAAGGCTGTCTTCCAAGAAAGAAATAGGTCTGCAGTGGCAGCTGCTTCAAAAGGAGGTAGGGTTAGTTTTTCCAGCACAAAATTGCGGTCCCATGCAGGAGTCGGTGCTCTCCTGGGAGGTCTCAAATTTTTGGCCCCTCTGAGGTACTGCTTTAGCAGGGGATGAGAAAAGAGAGGAGGTTCTGTGTTGTAATGAGCTGAGATGGCAGAGGCATGGATTTTTATAGAAGAAAAAGATAGACCCTTGTGAAGCATCTCAGATTTGTAGATCCAGTTTCCATTCATGTGGGTCCATAAGATTTCCTCTTAGGTCTGCCAGAGTATTTTGCTTTCCTGGCAGGAACTGAGCTTGTAGATGTATTTGGTAAGTCAAGGCTGTGTTCCACAAGGCCATGGCTAGTCTGCAAAGGGGGTAGAGGAGTGGGTACCCCCCTGCTTGTTTATGTACCACATAAAGTACAGTTTTGTACCTACCATAAATGTAGATGTTCGAAGATCCATATTGCTGCAGTCATAACCTGAGGGTAGTCCGCTGTCCTCGGTCGGCCCGAATACCAAAGTGTTAGGCTGGCGTCGGTCATGGTCGCTCAGATCTGACGTCAGTACGCCGTGGTACTAAAGCGCATGACCGACACCATATCCTCAGTCTTTCTTGCCCCAGATGTCAGTAGGCCTAAAAAAGAAAGGCCATAGCCAAAAACAGAACAAAAATACCCAATCACCAATGTAGAAACAATAGTTACCCCACAAGCCACACAACCATCCCAAAACTACAGAGGGGAAGGAGGGAGGGTAAATTGGACTGCAGCAATGTGGATCTTCGAACATCTACATTTATGGTAGGTACAAAACTGTACTATGTTCTTCATCTCACATTGCTGCAGTCATAACCTGTGGGTAGAATCCCAAAGCAAAGGTAAAGGGAGGTTGGCAAAATCAGAAAGCATTAGGAGCTGCTAACATGCCCTGTAAAACTGCAGTGGCAAACCCAGCCCTAGATTTGGAATAAAGAGGGAGATGGTAATGTTTAGAAAAAGTGTGCACTGAACTCCAAGTAGCTGCCTCCAAAATATCCTTAGTAGCTACTCCCCTTAAAAAAGCAGTAGAAGTGGCAGTCGCCCTAGTGGAATGGGGTCTGATTCCAGCCGGAACCTCCTTACCATGATGAGAATAACAAAAAGCAATACAATGGCCAATCCACTTAGAAATAGTTTGTTTTGAAACAGGTTTTCCTTGTGAACCCAAGGCAAAAGAAATGAATAACTGTTGAGACTGCCTGAACCCTTTAGTTCTGCTCAAATAATAACGCAACTGCCTGTGAATATCCAAAGAGTGCAAAACTTTTTCCCCTTTATTTTGGGGATCAGCATAAAATGTAGGCAAATGAATAGATTGGTTTAAGGCGACATTAGAAACAACTTTAGGTATAAAAGTAGGGTTAGTACGCAGGGAAACCCTATCCTTATGAAATATCAGGAAGGGTTCAACTGCCATTAGAGCCTGTAATTCAGATACCCTTCTAGCAGATGTAATGGCCAACAAAAAAGCAGTCTTCCAAGACAAAAACCTCAACTCAGATGTAGCTGCAGGTTCAAAAGGAGGTAAAGTGAGCTTTTCCAACACAAAATTGAGATCCCAGGAAGGAGTAGGAGCACTACGTGGGGGTCTTATGTTCTTTGCCCCTCTAAGAAATTGCTTAAACAAAGGGTGTGAGAATAATGGTGGGTCACAGTCATAGTGAGCAGAAATGGCTGCAGCATGAACTTTGACAGAGGGGAAAGACAAACCCTTGTCTAATAATTCTGTAAGATACTGAAGTGAAGCACTCAAATTAGGCACTGAAACATCAAAGCTCTTTGTTTTGCTCCAAAGAAAAAATTTCCTCCATTTATCAGCATAAACTTTCCTTGTACTAGGCCGTCTGGCCTCCAAAATGACATTCAAAACTTGTTGAGGAAGCTGCGACCCTCCAGGGTCTAAAACAGAATATGCCAGGCTGTCAGATGCAGGGACTGAATCCTGACATTGCGGAAATGATTGCTTGCCTGGGACAAAAGGTGTGGAATTGATGGCAAAGGCCAAGGAGGCTCCCGTACTAAACTCCTCAGCAGAGGGTACCAGTGCTGACGTGGCCAATCTGGAGCTATTAGAATCATGCAAGGCTTGTCCTGTCTGACCTTCAAGAGCACCTTGGGTAGGAGAGGCAGAGGAGGAAAGGCATAGACGTGAAGGTTGTTCCAACTGAATGATAGAGCATCCACTTTCCAAGCTTTTGGGTGAAACAGCTTTGTGCAAAACTTTGGCAGTTGGAAATTTAGTGGAGAAGCGAACAGATCTATGTCTGGAGTCCCCCAAGCCACAGTCAACTGTTGAAATACATGAGGATCCAATTTCCACTCGTGGGGATCCACCATCTGTCTGCTCAAAACATCTGCTAAGGAGTTCTGTGCTCCTGGCAGAAACCTTGCCTGAAGAGTGAGGTGCAAACTGAGAGCAGTCTCCCACAAAATCATAGCTTGTCTGCAAAGAGGGTACGAATGGGTTCCCCATTGCTTGTTGATGTACCACATGACTGTTGTGTTGTCTGTTTGAATCAACACCTGTCCTGGTTGAAGTAGATCCTTGAAAGCCATCAGTGCAAATTGGACTGCTAACATCTCCTTCATGTTGATATGCAAATGTTGTAGTCTGGGAGGCCACGTGTCTTGAACCCATTTCCCATTGAAGTGTACTCCCCAAGCCATGGCTGAGGCATCTGTCGTTAAGATCTGACTCGCCTCTGGTCGGGTCACAGAGAGTCCCTTGTTTAGGTGACATTCCTGAGCCCACCACAAAAATTCCCTTTGGATGCAAGGTATTATCTGAATGACAGTGTCCAAATCGTGGCAGTGTTGAGTCCATACGCTTTTGAGATACCATTGTAGCTTCCTCATATGCAGTTTGGCATTGGTAAGCACCAGAATACAAGATGCCATGAACCCCAAGGCCTGAAGGACTGTCCTTGCAGTCAGCCTGGACCGTAGAGATAATTGCTGGAAGTAAAGGGAAAGATTTCTTTGTTTGTCCGGGCTCAAAAACGCCATCTGAGAGGCTGTATTCAGTCTCACACCCAGAAAGCACATGTCCTGAGAGGGTACTAGACTGGACTTTATTTCGTTCACAGAATACCCTAGGCATCTTAACACTGCCATAACATACTGTAGATGGTGAAGTAACTTGACTTTGTCTTGAGCAAGAATCAGGCAATCGTCCAGATAGGGATAAATTTGTATTCCCCTTAATCTTAAGAAAGCTATCACCGGAGCCAGGACCTTTGTGAACACCCTGGGCGCTGTAGATAAGCCAAAGGGCAATGCAGAGAACTGATAATGAAAAGTACCAGCCCGAAAACGCAGGAACCTCCTGCAGCTGGGCCTGATAGGAATGTGAAGATAAGCCTCTTTGAGATCCAGAGTTACCATCCAGTGATCTTTGCCTAGCAGAGGCAGAAGTTGCTGTAAAGTTAACATCTTGAATTTTGGAATGTCCAGGTATGTGTTGAGAATAGACAAATCCAGAATTGGCCTCCAAGTGTTTCCTTTCTTTGGTACAAGAAACAGGCGAGAATAAAATCCTAGGCCTACTTCTGACGGAGGGACCCCCTGGATAGCCCCCATTTTTAAAAGCAAAGAAATCTGCTTGTGAGCCTCCAACTTTTGCTGAGGAGGAACGTCTGGCATGCCTTTGAAAGGAGGCAAGGTGTGAAAATAAAACTTGTAGCCTCGATCTATAATGTCCAACACCCATTTGTCCTAGGTGACTAAAAGCCAATTTTGCCTGAAAAGTGCCAACTTTCCTCCCAGAGGAGCTGCCAGACAGGAAGGGTCTGGCAGCTGGAAATACAGGTCATTGGGTCTGTTTACGAAAAGGCTGACCCCTGCCCTCACCTGAAGATTGTGCAGGGGAACTCCACGTCCTAGGTCTGAAAGAACCCTGAGCATGAGCTCTGCCCCTACCACGTCTAGATCTGCCCCTAGACTGTAAATCAGAAGGATAAGCCCATCCCTTAGCAGGCCAATTTCTGCTAAACTTAGGGGGCTGCACCTGTAAAAATTCCTTAACTGTCTGCATGGACTTAGCTTTGTCTTCCATTTTTTTCAAAACCGACTCCACAGGAGAACCAAACAGAACCTCAGATTGAAGGGGAGCATCCAAAATCCGAGCTTTAACATGCTCTGACAAATTCTGATCCTTAAGCCAGGCGTGCCTACGAATAACTGAGCCAGTGGCAGCCACCCTGGACGAAGCCTGAAGAGCATCAAAACCACACTGCAAAGAATGCTTACCCACCTGATCAGAGGCATGAACTAAATCTTGCAATTCCTTACACTCTATACCCTCTGCCAAAGCATCTACCTTAGATTTTAACTGACTTGAGAAAATTCTGGTACTTCAGCATATGAAACTGGCAATTCAAAGCCCTCATTGCTAGAGTGGAAGAGGTATACACTTTTTTACCCCACCTATCCAAAGCCCTAGAATCTTTATCCAGAGGAACTGGATTCTTTACAACAGAAGCCCTGACACCCTTAGGTTCCTGGCTAATAGTTTCCGGGTCAGCTCTTGGGCTCTTATACAAATATTTATGAGCCTCTGGCACTCTGTAATACCGGTCTGGCTTGACAGGGGCAGGAGGTAAAGAATCAGGATTAAGGGAAGCTTCTGAAAAAACATCCTGAACAACATCCAAAACAGGGGGAATAGCCAATGGCCTATGCTGTGGTAAAAACAAAAATTCCCTAAGCCTCTTTCGAGAATCTGAGAAATCCTGACCTTCCCACTTAAAATGCTCCCTCATGGAATGCAGGGTTTCAGAAAAAGAAAAATCCTCTGGAGGGGAAGCAGAAGGACATGAATCCTCTGCATCTGAATCAGAATAAGGAGGAAAATCCTGAATGTCCTCAGCCGAAGACTCAGAGTAATCCGAGGAATGCTCCAATCCTTCCACCTCTGGCTCCACCCTAGGCCTCTTATCCGGAGGGGGCATAGAACCCCTGATTAAAGTAATCAAATCCTCTGCCATTTTCAGCATATGCTTTTTAGGTACAGAACCTGCAGAACTAGGGCTGACGCCAGAGGAACACAAACCAGGCCTGACCTTGGAAGGTGCCTTAGAGACAGAAGTAGAAGGCCTAACCACCTTATGTAAAGAAGGGACTACAGAGACTTGAGGCCCCCTCAGCCTGACCAGACTCCTGAGAGGCCACATCCTGCAAGATTAAAGGCTCCCCCTGAGCTTCAGCTGAAACTTCGGCTGGATCCACAGATTCCACAGTAGTTTCCAAAGAACCGGCGTCCGTGACGGACGACTCATCCTGCTTGGACTTTAATGATTTTTCTCTACGCTTCTTAGCGGTAGCGGGCGTCGGAGGATCCGACTGCATATTGTAGTTACACCGTTTACCGAAGACAAGTCTAGCACAATCTAACCTGCGTTTAATGGTGCGCTTATTAAATCTAGCACAAAAGCGACACCCGACTACGTCGTGCTCAGGCCCCAAGCAAGGAATACAGAGAGAGTGGTAATCCCTATGAGGTATCTGTTTCCCACAAGAAATACAATTATTTACTTTTTCTGACATCCGGATTTAACTGAGGCAAGAAAAGACAAAAATATTCCCCAACGGGGTACTTAGCCCAACTTGGTCTTCGGTCTGAAACTCAGAATACGAAAATTTCAGGACGCCGAATGGCACTTGTAAACGCTGCTTCTGCTTCGGACCATGCGGCAAGAAAGACTGGGGATATGGCGTCGGTCATGCGCTTTAGTACCACGGCGTACTGACGTCAGATCTGAGCGACCATGACTGACGCCAGCCTAACACTTTGGTATTCGGGCCGACCGAGGACAGCGGACTACCCTCAGGTTATGACTGCAGCAATGTGAGATGAAGAACATCTGTGGTGCTGTCCGCCTTTATCAGTAGTTGTCCTGGATGAAGTAAGCCCTTGAAGGCTGTCAGAGCATTCTGTACAGCTAGCATTTCTTTCTGGTTGATATGTAGGTGCATTTAATTTGGGCTCCATTCGTCCTGAATGTATTGATCTGCCAGATGCCCCCCCCCCCAAGCATAGCCTGATGCATCTGTAGGTAGGGTTTGGATGGCAGGGGGTAGAATGATTGACAGCCCCTTGTTTTGGTGACAGGCCTCGGCCCACCAAAAGAACTCCTGTTGCAGGCAAGGAACGAGAGGAATCATTGTTTCCAGGCTGTGACAATGTTGACTCCATAAGCTTTTTAGGTACCACTGAAGTTTCCTCATATGCAGTCTTGCATAAGGAATTAGTAGGATGCCGGATGCCATGAACCCCAAAGCCTGCAGAATTTGTCTTGCAGATAGCAGGGTTTTTGTGGCCACTTGTTTGAAGTACGCTATCAACTGAATTTGTCTGGTGTGAGGTAAGCCATATGGGCAGTTGTATTCAAGCTTGCACCCAGGAATGTAATTATTTGAGAGGGCACCAGTTGTGATTTATTTTCGTTTATGGTGTACCCTAGGCATGTTAGAAACCATTTTCCAAATGCCAGATGCTGTAGAAGAGTGTCCCTGTCCTCTGCCTGAATTAGACAATTGTCCAGATAAGGATAAATTTGAATGTTTCTTTGTCTGCAAAATGCAATTACTGGTGCCAGGCACTTTGTGAAGACCCTGGGCACAGTAGATAAGCCAAAGGGCAGTGCAGAGAACTGGTAATGAAAATAGCCTGCTTTGATATGGTGGTATCTTCTGCAAGATTCCCTGATTGGGATATGCAGGTAAGCCTCAAGTCTAGTTACCAACCAGGCACTCTTGCCTAGCATTGGCAGTAGCTGTTGTAGAGTCTGCATCTTGAACTTTGGAATGTCCAGGAAAGTATTTAGAATGGATAAGTTATTAATATATACAATACATAAATAATTTTCCTATAAAAACACATATATAACAAACATTTAATTTGTTAAAAATATATATATATATATATATATATATATATATATATATATTTATGCTAACTTAATTGCTTCTATGTTCAACCACTTAAACCATTTTCATCTAATCTCATCTGCCTTTAAAATGAAGCAAGCTCCTTAGAGAAATCCTGTCATTAATACCAGGAAAAACTAGCATTCAACAACACCGGCCAGTGTGTTTCCCTGTATTCTAAAAAACAGGGCCAATTACCCCCCTCTCCTGTCTACCTACCTTTTCCAATGCACAGAAGAGGAATTTTTAAAATCCTTACAGTTTATGCTATATCTAAATAAGGCATTTGTTTTATCTCTTCTCCTAATTGCATAAATGTGTTGGTAAATTCGCTTTTTTAACTTCTTTTCTGTTTTTCCTATATAATATGCACAGCATGACTGGCACAAGGCCACATAGACAACTCCTTTTGTATTACAATTATAATTCCCTGTCACTGGAATTATTCTATTGTGACCCTCTATCACTATATTCCTGCATTCATAGATATACCTACATTCGCTGCAGTCATTACACTTCCTCATATTACCTAATGGAATCCTATCTTTGTCTTTCTTCCTTTCAAATAAGTTCTTAACATTGGGTCCTCTTCTGAAAACTATTTTTGGTTTATTACCCAGTTTTTCAGTTAATCCATATGCCCCAACACACAATTCCAGTTCTTTTCCACCATTTTACGTACCTCTACACTATCCTCATTATATGTTAGCACACAGCAAGTAGTTGCCTCTTCTGTCTTCTTAACATTCAACAAACTCTCAGGTTTCTTCAATAATGTGGGATAAAAATCTTCTGCTTGTTACATAACTCTCCTATCCCTCTAGGACACTAGTTGGGTAACCCCTTATTGCCAGCATAGTCTAACTACCATTTGATTTTTAAACCTGTTGTCATCTGTCGTTAGTCTTGATATTCTAATCATTTGCCCCTTTACCAAATTTCTTTTTTTGCCTAAAGGGGTGGTCACTCTCAAAGTGCAGATAACTGTTCGAATGGGTGGGCTTCCTATATATACATGATTCATAGCATCCATCCCTTCTATTTTTATATAGGTGGATGTCCAGATAATTAACTGCTTCTTTCTCAATTTTACTAGTAAAATTCAAAAAATCAGTAGTGGCATTGATATAGTTCAAAAAAACATCTGCCTCATCAAACCCACCTTCCCATAATATAAGAATATCGTCCAAAAATCTATATCATCTAAAGATATTTTTCCTAAACGTTGAATTTAACACAAATCTGGTTTCCCAATACCAAAGAACAATATTAGCAAATATAGGGGCTACTGCTGCACCCATTGCTACACCTCGGGTTTGCTTGAAATATTCCCCCTGAAACCACACAAAATAATTTTTCAGAACCAATTCCATGAGGGTAGGTAAGACACACCGTAACCCTTGAAAATCTGGTTCCTTCCCTTAGTGCTTCCTGAAAATATTCCATTCCTTCTTCATGTGGGATACAAAGAAAAAGGTCCTTAATATCAGTAATCAAGAAAATAACTTCTTCCTTGAACTCATTCATTGCCATGCACTGTAATAAATGCCAAGAGTCCTTAAAGACATGTTTTTTATCCTCAAAAAATCCTTTCAAATGGAAATCTAGCATTTTTGCTAAAGGTTCTGTTTTACTCCCACCTCCTGCCACTATGGGTCTCATTGCTGGATCCCCTAATGATTTATGAATTTTGGGAATCCCAAAAAAGGCTGGGGTTACAGGATTGTTCACCTTTAAGTATCTCATCTTCACTAAAGGTATATTCCTGGAAAAGTTCTTCCAAAATCATGTCTAATCTAGCATTAAAGATGCTAACGTCATTCAGTGATGCTGCACTAAAGTAGGAACGGTCATTCAAATATTTCATCATTCTAGTGCTGTAGTCATAATGTTCCATTACAACTATCCCCCCCCCCTATCGGGCTTCATGATTCTTACTTCTTGGTTCCTCATTAACTCTGTTAATGCCTGTTCGTCTTTTCTTAAATTCTGGTTAATCCGTCTAGTCTTATTCCCTATTAAATTCCTGTACTCTTTCATTCAATCTTTCGAAAAGGGCCACTGATGGTAATGCCGTTTATAAGTACTTTTTCTTTTTAAGGTTTACTCTAGTTGCATCACTCTCCCTCCCATTCTGCATTACCAACTTTAAATGTATTTTATTTACCACCACCACAACCATTCTACCAACGGTAAGACCATCTCAGTTTGTTGTTAATGACAACATGACGTATTTTTCTAACTGTTTTAGTACTGAAGTGATGCATAAGACTGCTGGTGATAAATTTGTGGGGAAGATAGATTATACAAGAATCCATAGTAAAACAAATGAATGGTCACCTGTGTTTGGTGGAAATGACAGCACTGAGTGTTATACTGACTTTCCTTGTACTATGCTGTTTCAAGAGAATGTTGCTGATACCTGGGACATTGGAAATGGACTGAACACTATAAATGAAAGTTTTACAATAAGGCCTCATTGTTACAGTATGCTGTAGAATGTAATGATTTATCTAATGAAACATGTCTTGAGGAACTGTATAATGATTTTGATGTAAATATGGAAATGCATTGTGTTGCGATTACGCGAGACATGCTGTGATGAATCTTTGGGGAACAAACAAAATCTAGATGCATTGAACACAACTAATGAAGGAAATGATATATTTTTACAGCACGATTTTGAGTTTAACAATGTCCCTGCTGAAGCTATGTATAATGACAATAGTAATAATACAAGGAACAGTAATAATGATAATGAAAAGTGAAATGTTTGTATTCTGGAATTTAAGGGCCTTAAGATTTATAATTACAGTGGAATCATATTAAATAACACCTATGCGGAACTATTTGTAAAAGGGTTTTAGTTTTATCCCTAAAAAACAGAATTATATAGTTAACACCATTTTAGATTTAAAAATGTTTGCAAGGGCCATAAATTTAAAGTTGGTAATGCAGAATGGGAAGGAGAGTGATGCAACTAGAGTAACCTTAAAAAGAAAAAGTACTTATAACTCCCCCTATTACCACCAGTGGCCCTTTCCGAAAGATTAAATGAAACAGAGTACAGGAATTTAATAGGGAATAAGACTAGACGGATTAACTAGAATTTAATAGACTAACAGACATTAACAAAGTTAACGAGGAACCAAGTAGTAAGAATCATGAAGCCCGATAAGGGGGAGGGGCAGTTGTAATGGAACAATGTTCATCGTGTTACACTGCTGCAGTCATTACACTTGGGTTATCCTGCTGTCAGGCGGTTCCCCAGTCGGCCAGAGTTCCAAAGTCTTGGTCCGGCGTCTGTTGCTGTCGCCTCCTCCCTGACGTCAGTGTGACAGGGGTATATAAGATGCAGCCGACAACATTTTCTTCAGTCTTTCTTGCTGCGCGGTGCCCCAAGCAAAAGCAGTTTGCAAGTGCCGCTCGGCCGACTCCTGAGATTTTCATTTCCAAATCCAGAACCGAAGTCTTCTATAAAGCTAAGTACCCCGTTGGGGAAACATTTCTTGCCTCAGTCCGATGTCAGTAAAAGTTAACTGTATTTCTTGTGGGAAGCAAATACCTCATAAGGATTTCCATTCTTATTGTATCCCATGCCTAGGCCCAGATCACGACGTCACTGGTCGTCGGTTTTGTGCTAGGTTTAACAAGCGCACTATTATATGTCGGTTTGATTTTGCCCGACATTACTTTGGCAGAAAATTTAATTATACGATGCCGTCGGAACTTCCGACTACCGCAATTCATAAATAGCGCAAAGACAAAGACAGTATCTGAGGCCCAAAATGGACGACGACGCCTCTTCTAGACCAGTTGCTGGTTCTCAGGTTTTCAGCAAGGCGCCTTCGCAGCCCCTGACGACCGATTCAGCAGAACCACAGGCAGCCACCGACTCCTTAGTGGAGATGGCTGGGCCATCGGACTCCCAAGTTTTACAGACTACTGAAACCGACCCTGCAGAGGGATCCGGTGCACATGAGCCTCCTGCTACTTCAGAGGGTGTATTCAGACCTTGTCAGCTTGGCCTTAAACCCTCTAAGTCTAAACCACCTCTTAAATCTAAGAAATCACTGTCTCCAGGGCAGGCCTCCATGCCTAAGAAACAAATGCTCAAAATGGTCGAAGACCTGATCACTCTGATCAGGGGGTCCCATCCCCCTCCTGATAAAAGGCCCAGACAGGATGTGGATTCTGACTCCTCCAACCAGGTGTCCATTTCCTCACAATATTTGTCATTTTCCACCAGGACAGGGTGTCCTTAAGAACTAACCCTACTTTTATGCCTAAGGTGGTTTCAAGTGAGTCTCTACACCAAACTATTCATTTGCCAACTTTTTATCCAAAACCACAGAATAAAGGGGAGAGACTACTGCACTCATTGGACATTCACAGGCAGTTACGCTTCTACTTGGACAAAAGGAAGTTAAATTTCAGCTGAAAACGTCTAAAGCTAAGTACCAGTAACAGTGAAACATGAAGAACATCAGTCATGTTTGTCTGTGTAGATCCTCAACCAATCTGGGTCGAGAAGGGACTAAAAGAAATGAAGAGCTAGGATCAATGCCTTTCATTTCTTTTACATTTATGTGACACTTTTCCTGAGAAGGATATTATAGCCCTTGTACAGCATGGAGACCTAACACAGCCCCCCATTCTGTATCCATGGCATCTGTGTAGAGGTCTTGAGTTGGGGGCAGGGGGTGGACAGGAAGTCCCGGGTTGAGGAACATTTGCTGGATCCATCATAGAAGCTCCTCCTTAAAGCATGGTAGGAGCAGAATTTGAAATTCCAGTGGGTGGGCATGTTGTGTCCACACAGACTTCAGGAACCACGGAAACTTCCTCATATGAAGCTTTGCCAGAGGCAGCATAGGTATGGTGAAAGCAATCAGTCCAAGGATCATGAGAAATTGCCTTGCAGACAAAAGGCATAGGTGAAGGAGGTTTGAGGTCTAGCAGAGCTCCTGTGCCTGCTGAGGTGGAAGAGACAGTCCGTTAGGAATCTGCACCCAAGAAATACATGGTCTTGGGATGTGGTGAGGGTAGATTTTTTTTGAAGCCGATTGTGAATCCTAGTTGTTGTAAGATGGCAATGGCTGAGTGGAGGGTCCCCTGCAGATCCTCAGGGTTGCTTGCCTGGAACAGGTGGTCGCCCAGGTAAGGGAAAACATGAATGCCTTGGAGTCTGCAGTAACGGGGTACTTAGCTTTAATGAAGACTTCGGTTTCCAATTTTTCGTAAATTCAGGAGCTGGCCGACCGGCACTTGCGAACTGCTTCTGCTTCGGGCACCAAGCGGCAAAAAAGACTGAAGAAAATGGCGTCGGCTGTGTCTTATATACTCCTGCCTCACTGACGTCAGGAAAGAAAGCGACAACAACCGACGCCGGACCTAGACTTTGGAATTCGGCCGACCGAGGACCCGCCTGACGGCAGAAAACCCATCTGTGATTACTGCAGCTGTATGCACGATGAACATCTGAAAATGCCAGGATGCCACACAAACTAAAATTTCCTGAATTTGAGACTAATGGGAATGTGCAGGTAGCAGTCTTTGATGTCTACAGAGGCCAAAAAGGCCTGTGGGAGGATCAGAGTAAACAAGGACTGAAGGGTGAGCATCCTGAAGGATGGCACCTTTAGGAAGGTGTTGAGGAAGGAGAGATCTACGATGGGTCTCCAGGTGCCTTCCCTTCTGGGTACTAGCAACATGCACTGGAGTAGAAGCCTGTTTCTCTCTGTTGTGTGGGCACTGGTTGTACAGTGCCCTGTTCCAGCAGGTCTGGCAGTACCAGAGGAAAGAGGGGTACCTGTTTCTGCAGGTGGCTGTGGGATACCCCTGAAGGGAGGAACTTTGTGCCATGAAGTATCCATGTTTTATGCTGTACAAGACCCAGGTGTCTTCTGTGATGGATTTCCAGTCTGGATGGGAGACAGAGGTGTAGGAAAAGAGGGGTGGAGCCGGGAAGTAAATACTTGCTCATATGCGTTTGATAGTTTAAAGCCCTAAAGGCTATGGTAGCCAAAGTGTACACTTTTTCCCCCAACCTCTCTAGCTGCCTGCTGTCTTTGTCAGAGGGACAGAGACAGGTGGAAGGAAGGGACCTCGGAGCTTGTCTGAGGCCACAGAAATAACTGAAATGTCTGCAACAGGGGTCTTAAAGAGGAAGTTGCAGTCGAGGGACTTTACAGTATCTGTCTGGCTTCTTAAGAGCCCAAGGCTGGGAGTCTGAATGTTAGAATATGGATGCGAAAGCATCCAAAAATGCAGGAATAACTGGTGGAATAGCTGAAGGACTGGGGTTTCCATTTAGAGGTCGTAGTTACTCTTCTGAAGAGACATTTGATCTGTCCCACTTGAAGTGGGGTCGCATTTTTATAAGGGTTTCTTGAAAAGACGTCCATGGGGAAAGGCGCAACTGAAACTTCAGGGCTAGGCCTTTTGGCCTTCCACTTCACAGAAGGATCGCTTGTCAAGCCAGAGGAAACATTCATCATACTTTTGGCCAAGGTTTTTAACCGCTGGGTCTTTGAATAGATTGTGAGGGAGGAAAGTCTGCTCCAGAGGGTCTTGGGGAGGAAAGACTGGCAGATAGAACAGTTTTTAAAGTCGTGGTTGGGCCCAAGACAAAATAGACAGAGTGACTATCTTTGTGTGGAATATGACTTCCACAATCACACTTCCTTTTCTTGGAGGACATTAACTCAAGGAGAAAAAGGATTCAGCAGAAAAACACACAAAGGTTCCCCAACTGGGCACTTATCTTTATAGGTTCATAGGTTCATACTAGGCTATCTGCCCTAGGGCATTTATAAGCCTAGCCAGAGTATGTGTGGCTTTCACCACCCCTTAGGATGAGAATACTATACCCATTAGTTTGCTGTGCCTCTGTCCAGCAGTGATACAGAGATGATTCCCGGGGTAAACTTACGATCTCCCATCCACTCGTCAAGATTTCTCTTGAACAGAGTCAGTGAGGGGCTCTGCCTCACATGGACTGGGATTCTGTTCCATAGTGTAGGGAGTCTCTGGGTGCAGCAATGAATAACCAGTTTCTTGAGTTTATCGTCCTCCTCATGAATATTCATGTGTGGCGACCCGTAACCGGGAAAAAGCCGGAAGACCAACAACAGCAACACAAGCATGTACATACTGAGGACTTGTTAATTTACTGAAAATTCACGGAAACTAAATTACACAAACTATCGAGTAGGGTTACCACCACCTGTCCCTCTGTGAGGGACAGTCCCTCTTTTGTTAGTAGGGTCCCGCGAAAAAACTAAAAAATGGCAAATGTCCTGAGATTTTAGAACAAAAAATATTAGTTTTCTTTAATAGTTGCATAAAACATTTAAGTTCCGTAAGGAAACGGTGAAGTTCTGAGTCGGAGAAGCCTGGTGTATTTATTAAAGTTAAAAGGAATCGGTAATGCCTTCCGATCAGCAGAGCGAACAGCAAAGCTACAGACACAAGTCTACAAGAAAGCACAAGCCAGCATATGCAGGACACAGTAAATGTGCTGGCCTTGGGCACTGGGTGTTGTGTAATACATACAAACCCATAAAACCATACCAGTGGGATTACTTGCTTTAGAAGTCTGCCTTGCGCTCTTACCAGAGGAAGTAATCAGCTGTAGAGCAAGACGATGCAAACACGGTGCCAATGGCATAAGCAGGATGAGTTTTCGCTCTTTTTCAACACTTCTTATCCCTTTTCAGAGTGGCGGAGAAGCGGGTACCCTGTCAGGCAGTAACCCAGTGCTAAGGTGTGGTGGAGACAGACATCAGTCAGTCTTTGCGAGACACATTCTAGAAGGAAGGACTGTGGACCCCTCACAGAAAGTACCTCAGCTGGTGTACCTTTTACAGCATAATGCTGTACTTAACATATAATATAACCATAACTGCTATAAACATGACAACTGCTTTGAATCTAAGTAGTCCGGATTTCAAAATTTTTCTTTTGCTTAAACTCGGAAAGGTGTTACATACACACCTTGGTTGTTTTCGGGGGTCCCGTATCGCGCATCCATAAGAGAAACTAAAGAAAAACTGGGTCATTTAAGCAAATGACAAGTGGAACAACACTGGAGTCACACCCCCAAATTATACACAGACACACACACACATGCTGGTCGCAGTAGTTGAAAAAAAGACATCATGGTAAGAATTAGACCTGCATCTTAAGAAACGAACCGCCTGTCCAGAATTTCATAGAATGCCCAGATATTTGCCTTTTGTTTTAGACTGTTCATCATATCGCCCATAATCCTTGTGGTTTTCTGATATACATCATTGATAAGTTAAGTCATTAAAAGAATAGTTGTGTAAGAACCTATAACCATAGATGTCCTCTTCCACATTGCAGTATTCATAACAGTAGAGAGGTCACTGCCTGCAGGACCGAACATCCAGACAGTATACCAAAGTGTCTAGATAAGGGGTACGTGCGATGTTGCATGTCAGAGCCATGCACTGACATTGGCTATATATGTGATGTCTGTGCGTACCCAACCCAGAACGGACTGCCACATATAGCAGTACTCCTGGGAGGCTAGAAGAAAAGATGCTTTCCAGACCCACACACCACCAGTCAAGGAAGTATCCAAACCCACACATACCACCAGTCAAGGAAGTATCCAAGTTGTAGTGTTATATTGCAGCTCTTATAACCACCTTAGGAATAAAAAAAAAAAAAAAAAGGTGGGGGGGATCAAATACTGCAACATGGAAGAGAAGGGTATCTATGGTTATGGTAAGTTCTTACACAACTATTCTATGTCCTTCTATTCTCATGCTGCAGTATTCATAACACAGTAGGGAGAGTACCAAAGCTTTAGGTAGGAGCCTGGTACGTAGGTTGGGCGAGAGTCTATCAGACCCTGCAAAACTGACCTGGCAAACTCAGCCCTGGCTCTAGAAATAAAGTCTAACTTGTAATGTTTGGTGAAACTATGTACAGAAAACCAGGTGTCTGCTTCCAGAATGTAAGAGTAGTCAATGCCCCTGAAAAAAGCTGCCGAAGAATCAGCTGGTCTAGTAGAATGGTCTTTCACATTAGCGTTCAATTCGTTTCAATGAAAGGAATAGCAAAATGAGAAATTAGAAATCCATGAGGCAACTGTGTTTTTGGCACCACTTTGCCCAGGGCTCTAGGGTGAGAAAGCTGTTCAGACTTTCTAATGGATTTGGTCTTGTCCAGATAAAGTACAGTTTTGTACCTACCATAAATGTAGATGTTCGAAGATCCACATTGCTGCAGTCATAACCTGTGGGTAGTCCGCTGTCCTCGGTCGGCCCGAATACCGAAGTGTTAGGCTGGCGTCGGTCATGGTCGCTCAGATCTTACGTCAGTACGCCATGGTATTAAAGCGCATGACCGACGTCATATCCTCAGTCTTTCTTGCCCCAGATGTCAGAAGGCCCTAAAAAGAAAGGCCATAGCCAAAAACAGAAAAACCTCCAAAACCCATGTACAAACAATATTTACAACCCAAACTATACAATCACTCCAAACTACAGAGGGGAAGGAGGGAGGGTAAATTGGACTGCAGCAATGTGGATCTTCGAACATCTACATTTATGGTAGGTACAAAACTGTACTATGTTCTTCATCTCACATTGCTGCAGTCATAACCTGTGGGTAGAATCCCAAAGCAAAGGTAAAGGGAGGTTGGCAAAATCATAAAGCATTGGGAGCTGCTAACATGCCCTGTAAGACTGCAGTGGCAAACCCAGCCCTAGATTTGGAATAAAGAGGGAGATGGTAATGCTTAGAAAAAGTGTGCACTGAACTCCAAGTGTCTGCTTCCAAAATATCTTTAGTAGCCACACCCCTTAAAAAAGCAGTAGAAGTGGCAGTAGCCCTAGTGGAATGAGGTCTGATTCCAGCCGGAATCTCCTTACCATGATGAGAACAAAAAGCAATACAATGGCCAATCCACTTAGAAATAGTTTGTTTTGAAACAGGTTTCCCCTGAGAGCCCAAAGCAAAAGAAACAAATCTGTCTGAACCCTTTAGTCCTGCTCAAATAATAACGCAACTGCCTGTGAATATCCAAAGTGTGCAAAATTTTCTCCCCTTTATTTTGGGGATCAGCATAAAAAGTAGGCAAATGAATAGATTGGTTCAAGGCCACATTTGAAACCACTTTAGGCATAAAAGTAGGGTTAGTACGAAGAGATACCCTATCCTTATGAAAAATCAGGAAGGGTTCAACTGCCATTAGAGCCTGTAATTCAGATACCCTTCTAGCAGACGTAATGGCCAACAAAAAAGCAGTCTTCCAAGACAAAAACTTCAACTCAGATGTAGCTGCAGGTTCAAAAGGAGGTAAAGTGAGCTTTTCCAACACAAAATTGAGATCCCAGGAAGGAGTAGGAGCTCTCGCTGGGTCTTATGTTCTTTGCCCCTCTAAGGAATTGCTTAAACAAAGGATGAGAGAATAATGGTGGGTCACAGTCATAGTGAGCAGAAATGGCTGCAGCATGAACTTTTACAGAGGAGAAAGACAAACCCTTGTCCAATAATTCTGCAAGATATTGAAGTGAAACACTCAAATTAGGCCTGGAAACATCAAAGCTCTTTGCTTTGCTCCAAATAAAAAAACTCCTCCATTTGTCAGCATAAACTTTCCTTGTACTAGGCCTTCTGGCCTCCAAAATGACATTCAAAACTTGTTGAGGAAGCTGCGACCCTCCAGGGTCTAGAACAGAATATGCCAGGCTGTTAGATGCAGGGACTGTATCCTGACATTGAGGAAATAATTGCCTGCCTGAGACAAAAGGTGTGGAATTGATGGCAAAGGCCAAGGAGGCTCCCGTACTAAACTCCTCAGCAGAGGGTACCAGTGCTGCCGTGGCCAATCTGGAGCTATTAGAATCATGGAGGGCTTGTCCTGTCTGACCTTCAAGAGCACCTTGGGAAGGAGAGGCAGAGGAGGAAAGGCATAGACGTGAAGATTGTTCCAACTGAATGATAGAGCATCCACTTTCCAAGCTTTTGGATGAAACATCTTTGTGCAAAACTTTGGCAACTGGAAATTTAGTGGAGAAGCGAACAGATCTATGTCTGGAGTCCCCCATATCACTGTCAACTGTCGAAATACATGAGGATCCAACTTCCACTCGTGGGGATCCACCATCTGTCTGCTCAAAACATCTGCTAAGGAGTTCTGTGCTCCTGGCAGAAACCTTGCCTGAAGAGTGAGGTGCAAACTGAGAGCAGTCTCCCACAAAATCATAGCTTGCCTGCAAAGAGGGTACCGAATGGGTTCCCCTTGCTTGTTGATGTACCACATGACAGTTGTGTTGTCTGTTTGAATCAACACTTGTCCTAGGTGAAGTAGATCCTTGAAAGCCATCAATGCAAACTGGACTGCTAACATCTCCTTCAAGTTGATATGTAAATGTTGAAGTCTGGCAGGCCACGTGTCTTGAACCCATTTTCCATTGAGGTGTGCTCCCCAAGCCTTGTCTGAGGCATCTGTCGTTAAGATCTGACTCGCCTCTGGTCGGGTCACAGAGAGTCCCTTGTTTAGGTGACATTCCTGAGCCCACCACAAAAATTCCTTTTGAATGCAAGGTATTATCTGAATGACAGTGTCCAAATCGTGGCAGTGTTGAGTCCACACACTTTTTGAGATACCATTGTAGCTTCCTCATATGCAGTTTGGCATTGGGAAGCACCAGAATACAAGATGCCATGAACCCCAAGGCTTGAAGGACTGTCCTTGCAGTCAGCCTGGACCGTAGAGACAATTGTTGGAAGTAAAGTGTAAGATTTCTTTGCTTGTCCGGGGTCAAAAAAAGCCATCTGGGAGGCTGTATTCAGTCTCACACCCAGAAAGCACATTTCCTGAGAGGGTACTAGACTGGACTTTGTTTCGCTCACAGAATACCCTAGGCACCTTAACACTGCCATAACATACTGTAGATGGTGAAGTAGCTTGTTTTGTCTTGAGCAAGAATCAGGCAGTCATCCAAATAAGGATAAATTTGTATTCCTCTTAACCTTAAGAAGGCTATCACCGAGCCAGAACCTTTGTGAACACCCTGGCAGTAGATAAGCCAAAGGGCAATGCAGAGAACTGATAATGTAAAGTCCCAGCCCAAACGCAGGAATCTCCTGCAACTGGGCCTGATAGGAATATGAAGATAAGCCTCTGAGATCCAGAGTTACCATCCAGTGATCTTTGCCCAACAGAGGCAGAAGTTGTTGCAAAGTCAACATTTTGAATTTTGGAATGTCCAGGTATGTGTTGAGGATAGATAAATCCAAAATTGGCCTCCAAGTGTTTCCTTTCTTTGGGACAAGAAACAGGCGAGAATAAAATCCTAGGCCCACTTCTGACAGAGGGACCTGCTGTATAGCCCCCATTTGAAGAAGTAAAGAAATCTGTTTGTGAGCGTCCACCCTTTACTGAGGAGGAACGTCTGGCATGCCTTTGAAAGGAGGCAATGTGTGGAAATAAAACTTGTAGCCTCGGTCTATAATGTCCAACACCCATTTGTCCTGGGTGACTAAAAGCCAGTTTTGCCTGAAGAGTGCCAACTTTCCTCCCAGAGGAGCTGCCAGACAGGAAGGATCTGGCAGCTGAAGATGCAGGTCATTGGGTCTGTTTACGAAAGGACTGGCCCCTGCCCTCACCTGTAGATTGTGCAGGGGAACTCCACGTTCTAGGCCTGAAAGAACCATGAGCTCTGCCCCTACCACGTTTAGATCTGCCCCTAGACTGTAAATCAGAAGAAGGGTAAGCCCATCCCTTAGTAGGCCAATTTCTGCTAAACTTAGGGGCTGCACCTGCAAAATTCCTTAACAGTCTGCATAGACTTAGCTTTGTCTTCCATTTTCTTTAAGACTGACTCCACAGGAGAACCAAACAAAACTTCAGACTGCAGAGGAGCATCCAAAATTCGAGCTTTAACATGCTCTGACAAGTTCTGATCCTTAAGCCAGGCGTGCCTACGAATAACTGATCCAGTGGCAGCCACCCTGGAAGAAGCCTGTAAAGCATCGAAACCACACTGCAAAGAATGCTTACCCACCTGATCAGAGGCATGAACCAAATCCTGTAATTCCTTACACTCTATGCCCTCTGCCAAAGCATCTACCTTAGATTTTAACTGAGTAAGGAGAAAATTCTGGTACTTCAACATATGAAACTGGCAATTCAAAGCCCTCATTGCTAGAGTGGAAGAGGTATACACTTTTTTACCCCACCTATCCAAAGCTCTAGAATCTTTATCCATAGGAACCAGATTCTTTACAACAGAAGCCCTGACACCCTTAGGTCCCTGGCTAATAGTTTCTGGGTCAGCCCTTGGGCTCTTATACAGATATTTATGAGCCTCAGGCACTCTGTAATACCTATCTGGTTTAACTGGCGCAGGAGGCAAAGAGTCTGGATTAAGGGAAGCCTCAGAGAAAACATCCTGAACAACATCCAAAACAGGAGGTATAGCTAAGGGCCGATGTTGTGGTAAAAACAAAAATTCCCTAAGCCTCTTTCGGGAATCTGAGAAATCCTGACCTTCCCATTTAAAATGCTCCCTCATAGAATGCAGGGTTTCTGAAAAGAAAAATCCTCTGGAGGAGAAGCAGAAGGACTGGAATCCTCTGCCTGAATCAGAATAAGGAGGAAAATCCTGAATGTCTTCAGTCAAGACTCTGAGTAATCTGAAAAATGCTCCAAACCTTCCACCTCTGGCTCCACCCTAGGCCTCTTATCTGGAGGGGGCATAGAACCCCTGATTAAGGAAATCAAATCTTCTGCCATTTTTAGCATGTGTTTTTTAGGTACAGAACCTGCAGAACTAGGACTGACACCAGAGGAAGACAAACCAGGCCTGACCTTGGAGGGTACCTTAGAGACAGAAGGGGAAGGCCTAACCACCTTATGCAAAGAAGGGAGTACAGCAACCTGAGAGGCCCCCTCAGCCTGACCCGACTCCTGAGAGGCCACATCTTGCAAAATTAACGGCTCCCCCTGAGACTCAGCTGAAACCTCGGCTGGATCCACAGATTCCACCGTAGTTTCTAAAGAACCGGCGTCCGGAACGGACTCATCCTGCTTGGACTTTAACGATTTTTCCTTGCGCTTCTTAGCAGTAGCGGGCGTCGGAGGATCCGACGGCATATTGTAATTACACCGCTTACCGAAGACAAGCCTAGCGCAATCTAACCTACGTTTAATGGTGCGCTTATTAAATCTAGCACAAAAGCGACACCCGACTATGTTGTGCTCAGGCCCCAAACAAGGAATACAGAGAGAGTGGTAATCCCTATGCGGTATCTGTTTCCCACAAGAAATACAATTATTCACTTTTTCTGACATCCGGAATTAACTGAGGCAAGAAAAAAAGTTCAGTTTTGTACCTACCATAAATGTAGATGTCCGAGAGGAATGCATCTGCAGTCTTAACAAATGGGTTGTCCTGTCGTCAGGCAGCCCTTCGGTCGGCCGGATTCCAAAGTCTGGGTCCGGCTTCGGCTGGTGTCGCACTTCACCCGACGTCATTGCGGCAGTTATTCGGGTATAAAGGCATCAGCCGACGCCATTTTCCTCAGTGTTTCTTGCCCCAGATGCCAGGTGCCCTCTTTGTTGGCTAAATTTGGATAAATGCCAAAGTTTCCAAATAGTAGTGAGCAAACACACAAAATAAACATGAATGTACATATATACAAACAAATACACCATAATAGATCCCCCCCAAGCTAGCTTAAGATTGGTAAGTACCCTAGGAGTACCTCAGAGGGGAAGGAGGGAGGGTAATCCTGACTGCAGATGCATTCCTCTCGGACATCTACATTTATGGTAGGTACAAAACTGTACTATGTCCTTCAAGGATGCATCTGCAGTCTTAACAAATGGGTAGAATACCATAGCTAAACTAGGGGAGGAGGAAATGAGAAAAGATTATGGTGTAGTCAGGATCCCTTGCAAAACAGCAGTGGCAAAACCAGCACGGGATCTAGAGTATAGAGGTAAATTATAATGCTTGGCAAATGTATGCACGGAGGTCCAAGTAGCAGCCTCTATAATGTCCTTGGTAGCCACTCCTCGTAAGAAAGCTGTGGTAGTGGCTGTGGCCCTTGTGGAGTGAGGCCTGATGTTCTCTGGAGTTTTCTTTCCATGGTAGGAGTAACAAAATCTAATGCAATTTCCTATCCATTTGGAGATTGTTTGTTTAGAAATTGGTTTTCCTTCCTTTCCTGTTGCATAAGCTACTAGAAGCTGGTCAGTTTTTCTATTGTTTTTTGTCCTGTCCAGGTAGTAGCGTAATTGTCTGTGTACATCCAAGGTATGCAAGAGCTTTTCTCCCCTGTTCTGTGGATTGGGGAAGAATGTAGGAAGGTGGATAGCCTGATTTAAAGAGACTCTGGATACCACCTTAGGCATGAATGTAGGATTTGTTCTCAAGGACACACTATCTTGATGGAAGATCAGGAAGGGTTGTACTGCCATTATTGCCTATAGTTCAGAGACCCTTCTTGCTGAAGTTATTGCCAGCAGGAAAGCAGTCTTCCAGGTTAAGTATTGCATTTCTGCTGTAGCTGCTAGCTTGAAAGGCGGTAGAGTCAGCTTTTCTAGCACAAAGTTCAAGTCCCATGCTGGCAGTGGAGGTTTCCTGGGAGGTTTTACATTTTTAATTCCCCTGAGAAACTGTCTGAGCAGAGGATGCGAGAAGACAGGAGGATTCAAGCTGTATTCTGCTGAAATAGCTGATGCATGTATCTTGATGGAGGAATAGGACAGGCCTGAATGGAAGAGCTCCGCCAAGTACTCCAGGATGTTGGCTATGTTTACCAGTGTCACATCTTGCCCCTTTGCAGTACTCCAGATGAGATATCTTTTCCATTTAGCTGCATAATTCTTTCTTGTTGAAGGTCTACGAGCCTCCAGGATTATATCTTTAACCCTTTGGGATAAATCTGGGTTAATTGTTGTTATGTAATGTTCCATGCAGTTAGTTGCAGAGTTTTTAGGTTTGGATGCAGTATGTTGTAGTTGTTCTGTGTCAGCAGTAATGGGATCAGGGGCAGTTTCCATATTTGTTCCCGGGACATGCTCCTCAGCAGTGGATACCAATGTTGTCTTGGCCAGTCTGGGGCTATCAGGATGATCCTCGGACGTTCCTCTTTGATCTTGAGAAGCACCTTGTGCATCAAGGGAAGTGGTGGGAATGCGTATGCTGTCAGGCTTTTCCAACTGAAGGATAGGGAGTCCACCTTCCAAGCAAGTGGGTGGTAAGTCCTTGTGCAGAATTTCTTCAACTGGTGATTGCATGGGGATGCAAACAAGTCTATTTGTGGTGATCCCCATTTTCTTGTGATGGTTTTGAAAATGTCCGGATGCAGCATCCATTCGTGGGCATCTGTTGTAGTTCTGCTTAATATGTCTGCTAGAATGTTTTCCTTCCCTGGTACATAAATTGCCTGTAACTGAATGTTGTAGCTCAGAGCCACATCCCATAGGTCCAGTGCCAGCCGGCATAGGGGGTATGAGCGTGTGCCTCCCTGTTTGTTGATGTACCACATAACTGTGGTGTTGTCTGTCCTTATCATCAACTGGCCTTCTTGGAGAAGAGGTCTGAATGCCTGGATTGCCAATTTTACTGCCATCATTTCCTTTAGATTTATGTGCAGATGCAGCTGGTCTTGGGACCATAGGCCTTGAATGCATTTGTCCAACATGTGTGCCCCCCAACCGAGGTCTGAGGCATCTGTCGTGATAGTCTGTCTTGGTTGACTTTTGCAGAAGGGCAGTCCTGTGTTTGATTGACAGGCCTGAGCCCACCATAAGAACTCTTGTTTCAGGCATGGGATTATTGGAATTTTGGTTTCTAGGCTGTGCTTGTGCTGAGACCACAAATTTTTTAGGTACCACTGTAGCTTTCTCATATGAAGCCTGGCATGAGGGACCAGAATTATGCAGGATGCCATGAAGCCTAGAGCTTGTAGCACTTTTCTTGCAGTTAGATGGCTGTGCTTTGTTAATGCCAAGAAGTAGAGAGGAAGTTGCTCTTTCTTTTCTGCAGTTAGGAATGCCATTTGTTTTGATGTGTCCAGTTCTGCACCCAGAAAGGTTATTATTTGGGATGGAATCAGCCTTGATTTTTTTGTATTGACTGTATATCCCAGGGCTTGTAGCAGGTAGATGACTCTTTGTAAGTCTTCTGTTAAATTTTTTTTTTTTTTTTTTTTTTTTTGTTGTCCGCTTGTATCAGGCAGTCGTCCAGGTAGGGATAGATTTGAATTCCCTGAAGTCTGCAATGAGCGATTACTGATGCCAGGCATTTCGTGAACACTCTGGGCGCAGTAGATAAGCCAAAGGGCAATGCTGAGAATTGATAATGCTCTGATCCTGCAAGAAATCTGAGGTATCTTCTGCAAATTGGTCTTATGGGGACGTGCAGGTATGCCTCCTTGAGATCTAGAGTTACCAGCCAAGACTCCTTGCCCAGCATGGGAAGAAGCTGCTGTAGGGTCAGCATTTTGAATTTTGGAACAATGAGGAATGTGTTTAAAGCGGACAGGTCTAGAATAGGCCTCCATTTGTTTTCTTTTCTTGGTACCAGGAAGAGCCTGGAGTAAAATCCCTGTCCTTGCTCCATAGGTGGTACCTTTTCTACAGCTCTCATGCTTAGTAAGTGAGCTATTTGTTTTAGAGCTTCTGCTTTTTGGTTTGGAGGTAGGTTTGGCATTCCTCTCTTCCTTGGTAGAGTATGGAAGTGAAACCTGTAACCTTGGTCTATTGTTTGTAAAATCCACTTGTCTCCTGTGATGTAATGCCAGTTTGTTGAAAATAAGGCTAGCTTCCCGCCTAAGGGTGCTTCTAATTGTTCCCTGGTAGGCGGTGCTAGAACCAAGTCACTGTGATTGTCCTGCAGTAGTGGTGGTGGTGGCTGCATCTGTGGCTGTACCTCGCTGATTGTTAGCCTGCCACTGACGTCCCCTGTAGGCACCTCTGGATTGACCTCTGCCTCTTGAGCGCCTATTCCTGCCTCTCTGAGCTCTGGAGGTGTCTGGAAAGGACCAATTTTTGGTGGGCCAATTCCTGCTAAACCTTGGAGGTTGGACCTGTAAGAAATCTTTCACTGTCTGGACAGATTTTGCCTTTTCTTCCATCTTCTTCAGCACCTGTTATGCAGGAGAGCCAAACAAATTGATCTTGTCCATGGGAGCATCTAGTAGCTTTGATTTGACATGATCTGGTAAGGCCTGCTCTTTCAACCATGCATATCTTCTGATCACTGTGCCAGTCATGGCTGATAAAGGAAGCTTCCAGTGCATCATAGCCGCATTTTAAGGAATGATTACTGACCTGCTGAATGTTACGTACCATTTCCTGAACAGATTTTTTGTCTAATGGTTCATCTGAGGACAGTTTTTTAGTTAACTGGTCTAACATAAATTCTTGATACTGGATCATATGGAATTGACAGTTCAAGGCCCTAGATGAAAGAGTAGCAGAAGTGTAAACTTTTTTACCCCATCTCTCTAAGGACCTGGATTCCCTTTCAGAGGGGAGGGGGTTCTTGGCAGAGGTAGCTGCTACAGCCTTAGGTCCCTGTGAGATAGTTTCGGGATCTGCAAAAGGAGCCTTATACAAATGATAATGTGTGTCCGGGACCCTGTAGTACCTATCGGGCTTAGCAGGGGCCGGAGGAAGAGAATCAGGAGCAGTACAAGCATCATTAAAAGCATCATCCACAACAGCAAGTACTGGAGGAATGGCTAGAGGCCTATGCTGTGGCAAATGCAGGAAGGTTCTAAGCCTTTTCCTAGTATCTGAAAAATCCTGGCCCTGCCATTGAAATTGTTCCCTCATAGCATGCAAGGTTTCCCCAAAAGAAAATTCCTCAGGCGGAGAGGCAGAAGGAATGGACTCTTCTGCATCAGAGTCCTCATAAGGAGAAAAGGCCTCTGGAGGGTTTGAATTATCTGATTCATCAGAGGAGCCATCTGAAGAAACTGGCTCAGGGGGCTCTACTCTAGTCCTCTTCTCTGGAGGTGGGTGAGAGGCCCTGTCTGTATGTGGTTGGGATCCCCGGATCAAAGAAATGAGATCCTCTGCTAGACTAAGCATTTGTGAACTAGAACTGGGCATGTGAGAGGGGGTCTTAGCAGGCACAGTTTTGGTAGTTTTTGCTGCTTTAGCCCTGGCAAAGGCCTTAATAGACATGGATGCAGGAGGCCTAGCAGCTCCACGTGCAGGGGTAGAAATATCCAAAGGGATAGTATCGGATAAATCCTGTGTACCTGCAAGAGCAGGTGGGATTTCAGTAGCAGATTCAGCTAAACTGGATGAGGCCTCGGTAAGAGGCAAGTTTTCGGCCGAAGGAAGAACCGTGGACTCTGTTTCAGCCGAAACAGAGACACTCGCGGTTGGCTTAACCGCGGTTTCGGCCGAAACCGCCGACCGCGAGTGTCGGTCCTTTTCCTTGCGTTTTTTTAGAAATTTGCGCTGTCGGAGGATCCGACGGCATAATGTAAGCAAAATCTGAGCCGAAAAACTCTTCAGCAAATTCCGACAGACGTCTAAGTGTTCGTCGGTTGAAAGAAGCACAGGCTAAACAAGCTGCTACGTCGTGGTCTGGGCCTAAGCCGAGTGGAAATCTTTATGAGGTATTTGTTTCCCACAAGTTAAACAGTTATTCACTTTTTCTGACATCGGCTGAGGCAAGAAAGAGTCCCCAACGGGGTACTTAGCTTTTTAGAAGTCTTCGGTAGTAGTAGACGTATTCGGTAGTAGTAATCTCTGGTTCTGACCGACCGGCACTTGCGAACAGCTTCTGCTTCGGGCGCCACGCGGCAAGAAAGACTGAGGAAAATGGCGTCGGCTGCTGCCTTTATACCCGAATAACTGCCGCAATGACGTCGGGTGAAGTGCGACACCAGCCGAGGCCAGACCCAGACTTTGGAATCCGGCCGACCGAAGGGCTGCCTGACGACAGGACAAACCATTTGTAAGGACTGCAGATGCATCCTTGAAGGACATCTAGTAGTATGCATGATGCCATGAATCCCAGGGCCAGCAGAATTTTTCTTGCAGGGAGATCGGACTTCTTTGCCAGCAATTGAATATATTGAGTCAGTTGTCCTGGTTTGTCTGGCATGAGATAAGCCATCTGGGCCGTTGAATCCAAGCTGGCACCCAGGAATAATATCTGTTGTGAGGGCACTAGTTTTTATTTCTTTTCGTTTACTGTGTACCCTAGAGAAATTAGCAACCTTTTCACAAACGCCAGATGCTTTAGGAGAATGTCCTTTCTCTCTGCTTGAATGAAGCAGTCATCCAGGTATGTATATATTTGAATTCCTTTTTGCCTGCAAAATGCAATTACTGGTGCCAGGCACTTTGTAAAGACCCTGGGCGCAGTAGATAAGCCAAAGGACAGTGCAGAGAATTGGTAGTGCATTGTACCAGCTTTGAATCTGAGGTATCTTCTGCAATCTTGTCTGATAGGGACATGCAGGTATGCCTCTGAGGTCCAGAGTAACAAGCCAAGCCTTCTTGCCCAGTATGGGAGGAAGCTGCTGTAGTGTCAACATTTTGAATTTCTGAACATCCAGGTAATTATTTAGAGTTGAAAGGTCTAGTATGGGTCTCCAGGCCTTGTCCTTTCTGGGGACCAGGAAGAGTCTTCAGTAAAATCCTTGTCCTTGTTCCTGCTGTGGTACTTTTTGAATAGCTCTCATGTCCATGAGGGCTGAAATTTGTTTTTGAGCCTCTGCCCATTGATTTTGTGGCAGGTTTGGCATTCCCTTTAGCCTTTGGTAAGTGTGAAAGTGGAACCTGTAACCTTTAGACACAATATTCAGAACCCATTTGTCTTGGGTGATTGCCAATTTTGAGAAAAAGTGCTAGTTTCCCCCCCTAAGGGGGCTGCCAAAAGGGGAGTGCTTGGCATACGAAGGGGGAAGTCATTAGGACTGTTTCCTGTAAGGTTGAGACTTGTCCTCACCTCCTTTTGGGGTTGAGGTGCCCCACTGTCGTCTGAGAGCGCCTTGGGTTGAGATCTGCCTCTTGGGCGTCTGTATCTGCCTCTCCGTGGCCTGCATGACACTGGAAAGGACCAATTCTTTGTAGGCCAATTTCTGCTGAATTGAGGTGGCTGTACCTGTAAGAAATCTTTGATTGTTTGCCTAAATTTAGCTTTATCCTCCATTTTCTTTAACACCTCTTCTGCCTTAACACCAAACAAGGTATCATGCTGTAAAGGAGCATCCAATAATTTTGCCTTAACATGATCAGGTAAACTCTGTTTTAACCAAGCATGTCTTCGAAACACAGAAAGTAGTTTTGTACCTACCATAAATGTAGATGTTAGTGTACACCCTGCTGCAGTCATCACACTTGGGTTATCCTGTCGTCAGGCAGTCCCGCAGTCGGCCGGAATTCCAAAGTCTTGGTCCGGCGTCGATTGCTGTCGCTTCTTCCCTGACGTCAGTGCGCCAGGGGTTTATATAATGCATCCGACGCCATTTTCTTCAGTTTTTCTTGTCCCAGATGTCAGGTGCCCCCAAAAAGGTGGTCAGTAATTAGCACCAAAATGAGTTAATTTTGCACAAACACAAAATCCCTCCAGCTATAAGCAAATACATCAGGAAGGTATTGTAGAGATTTATCCAGTTAGATCAGAGGGGATGGAGGGAGGGTAACCTGGACTGCAGCAGGGTGTACACTCGAACATCTACATTTATGGTAGGCACAAAACTGTACTATGTTCATCGTGTTACCCTGCTGCAGTCATCACACTTGGGTAGAATCCCAAAGCTAAGGATGGGTGGAGGAGTCAGAGGGTTAGTGGAGGCTAGAAGGCCCTGCAGAACTGCAGTGGCGAAGCCCGCCCTACTCTTAGAGTAAAGTGGTAAGTGATAGTGTTTGGTAAAGGTGTGTACTGAACTCCAAGTTGCAGCTTCCAAAATCTCCTTGGTTGGAACCCCCCTGAGGAAGGCTGTAGATGTAGCTGTTGCCCTGGCAGAGGGGGTCTAATGGTAGCAGGAACTGTTTTTCCATGATGGGTATAGCACAAACGAATGCAATGTCCTATCCATTTGGAAATGGTTTGTTTTGATATAGCCTTCCCTTGTGAAGCTGTAGCATAGGATACAAAGAGCTGGTCAGATTTTCTGAAAGCCTTAGTTTTATCCAAGTAGTAACGAAATTGCCTCTGAATGTCCAAGGAATGCAGGAGTCTCTCTCCTTTGTTCTGTGGATTAGGGAAGAAGGTGGGTAAGTGGATGGTTTGATTTAAAGCCACACTGGAAACCACCTTAGGCATGAAGGAAGGATTACTTCGTAGAGAAACTCTGTTTTGATGGAAAATGAGGAAAGGTTCTACTGCCATTAGTGCCTGCAGTTCCGATACTCTTCTAGCTGAAGTTATTGATAGCAGCAGGGCAGTTTTCCATGATAGGAACTGTAGTTCTGCAGAGAAAGCTGGTTCAAACGGAGGTAGCGCAAGTTTTTCTAGAACAAAATTAAGGTCCCATGTTGGTGTAGGTGCTCTCCTGGGGGGGGCCTAATGGTTTTTGCCCCTCTGAAGAACTGCCTTAGAAGTGGATGCGAAAACAAGGGTGGATCCGTGTTGTAGTGGGCTGAAATAGCTGAGGCATGGATTTTAATGGAAGAAAAAGAAAGTCCTTTGTGCAACATCTCAGTTAGATACTGTAGAATGTGAGGCATGTGAGGCTGAATTATGTTTTGGCCTTTAGCTTGGTTCCAGGCACAAAACCTTTTCCATTTGTCCGAATAAGCCTTCCTGGTGCTTGGCCTCCTAGCTTCCAGAACATACACAACTGCTTGGGAAAGAGGAGCTGGCTGGATGCTTAGGTGATTTGCCATGCAGCCAGATTTAAGGTTTTGAGCTGGCTGTGGGGAATCTGATTGTTTTGCTGTGTGAGCAAATGGGTAATTTGTGGTAAAATCCAAGGTGGGCCCTGGGCCATATTCCTCAATAGCGGGTACCAGTGCTGGCATGGCCAGTCTGGGGCTATGAGTATCAGTCATGGTCTCTCCTTTCTGACTTTCAGAAGTACCTTTGTGAGCAGAGGGAATGGAGGGAAGGCATATACTGTCAGGTTTTTCTAACTGAATGAGAGTGCATCCACCTTCCAAGCTTGATGGTGACGTGTCCTTGTACAAAATTTTGTTAGTTGATAGTTTTGAGGACTGGCAAACAGGACTGTCTGGAAGGCCCCATTTTTGAGTTATCATTGCAAATACTTGTGGATCCAGTTTCCACTCGTGGGGATCCAAGTTTCTGCTGAGGTCGTCTGCCAATGTGTTCTTTCCTGGCAGGAATTGAGCTTGTAACTGAACTTGGTAAGCCAGAGCTGTGTTCCACAAGGTCATTGCTTGCCTGCACAGAGGGTAGGAGTGTGTACCCCCTTGTTTGTTTATGTACCACATTACTGTGGTGTTGTCCGTCTTTATTGTAAGTTGTCCTGGATGTAATAGTCTTGAAGGCTGTAAGAGCATTCTGTACAGCTAGCATCTCTTTTTGATTGATGTGCAGATTCCTTTGATCTGCAGTCCATATGCCTTGAACACACTGTCCTGCCATGTGTGCCCCCCAGGCGTAGTCTGATGCATCTGTTGTCATAGTTTGCCTGGCTGGGGGCAAGGTGAAAGGCTGACCTTTGTTGAGGTGACATGCCTGTGACCACCATAGAAACTCCTGTTGTAGGCAGGGAATGAGAGATCATTGTGTCCAAGCTGTGGCTGTGTTGAGACCATACACTTTTTAGGTACCACTGTAATTTCCTCATATGCAGCTTTGCAAATGGTATTAGTAGTATGCAAGATGCCATGAAGCCCAAGGCCTGCAGAATTTTTCTTGCAGTTGGTTGGGTCTTTGTTGCCACTGTTTTGAAATATTGAGTCAGCTGTAGTTGTTTGTCTGGCGTCAGATAAGCCTTCTGGGCCGTTGTATTCAAGCTGGCACCCAGGAATGTCATATTTTGTGAGGGTACTAGTTTTGACTTCTTTTCGTTTACTGTGTACCCCAGGCAACTTGGATGTTTTACAAAAGCCAGATGTTGTAAGAGAATGGCCTTGCTTTCTGCTTGGATGAGACAGTCCAGGTATGGGTATATTTGAATTCCTCTTTTTTTGCAGTATGCAATTACTGGTGCCAGGCATTTTGTGAAGACTCTGGGCGCAGTAGATAAGCCAAAGGGCAGTGCACAGAACTGGTAATGGGTTGAACCTGCAATGAAACGGAGGTATCTTCTGCAACTTTGTCTGATAGGGACATGCAGGTATGCCTTCCTTGCCCAACATGGGAAGAAGCTGCTGTAGTGTTAGCATCTTGAATTTGGGTACTTGTAAGAAGATGTTTAGAATTGAAAGGTCCAGAATTGGTCTCCAGGCATTGTCCTTTCTGGGCACTAGAAAGAGTCTTGAGTAAAATCCTTGACCTTGCTCTCGAGTAGGTACCAGATGAATGGCTCTCATGTCCATGAGAACTGTAATTTGTTTTGTGCCTCTGCCCATTGATTTTGTGGCAGGTTTGGCATTCCTCTTTTCATTGGCAAGGTGTGAAAATGGAATCTGTATCCTCGTGAAATTATGTCTAGGATCCATTTGTCCTTTGTGACAATGTGCCAGTTGTCTGAAAAAAGTGCGAGTTTTCCTCCCAAGGGGGCTACCAAGAGAGTGTTGCTTGGCCATATGAGGTGCAAGTCATTGAGTTTGCCTTCTGGTAGTTTGGGACCTGTCTTCTCCTCCCTTCTGTGTTGCAGTGCCCCATTGGCGAGGTTTGTACTGGGCTTGTGGTTGTCCTCTGCCTCTTGGGACATCTGTATTTACTCCTCTGTGGCCTGTCTGTAGCTGGAAAGGACCAATTTTTTGTTGGCCAATTTCTGCTGAAGCGAGGGGGCTGTACCTGTAGGAAATCTTTGACTGTCTGCATAGATTTTGTCTTGTCCTCCATTTTCTTTAAAAATACTACTGCTTTAACTCCAAAAAGAACATCCTGCTGTAAGGGAGCATCTAGAAGCTTTGCTTTAACATGATCAGGCAGAGTTTGTTCCTTTAACCAAGCATGCCTATGTATAACAGACCCAGTGACAGCTGCTCTGCAGGAAGCCTCCAAAGAATCAAACCCACATTGTAAAGTATGTTTGCCCACCTGTTCAGTTGCATGCAACAGATCCTGCATTTCTTTCAATTCAGACTGCTGAGGGAGTGTGCTCATTCTTTGTTTTAACTGAGAGATAAAAAATTGCTGATACTTTAGCATGTGAAACTGGCAATTTAGTGCCCTAACAGCTAGAGTGGCTGAGGAGTAAACCTTTTTCCCCCCACCTGTCTAGTGCTCTGGAGTCCCTTTCAGAGGGTACAGGATTTTTTGCCATAGAAGCCTTAGCCCCTTTGGGACCCTGGGAGATGGTCTCTGGATCAGCAACAAGGCTTTTATAAGGAAATTTGTGGGAATCAGGCACTCTATAGTATCTGTCAGGTTTGGCCGGAGCAGGAGGTAGAGAGTCTGGGTTCAAACTGGATTCTAAGTAAACATCATCCACAATGTCTAAAACTGGTGGGATGGCAAGTGGTCTGTGCTGGGGGAGTAAAAGAAACTCTCTGAGCCTTTAGTCCTGACCTTCCCAGTGAAAATGTTCCCTCATAGTGTGTAAAGTTTCCACAAAGGAGTAGTCTTCAGGAGGAGAAGCTGAGGGAATGGAATCCTCAGCATCAGAATCTTCATAAGGGGAGAAGGAGTAATCTTGCTCCTCAGAGGAGCCTGAAAAAATGGACACTTGTTCAGAGGATGCATAATCTTCCTCTTGTCTAGGCCTCTTGTCAGGAGGGGGCTGGGAACCCCTGATTAAAGAGATCAAATCTTCAGCCATTTTGAGCATCTGTTTCTTAGGCATGGGGACTTGAACAGGGAACTGAAGTGCAGTCCTTTTAGGTTTAATAGGAGTCTTCGTCTTAGCATACGTTTTAATGGTGAGTGTAGTCTGTCTGAAGACGCCTTCAGAAACTGAAGGTGTTTCTGCAGCACCGACATCTTTTTCAGCAGTGTCGTCGGTAGGGGCTGAACAAGATGGCTGCGTCGGCCTGGTACATTCCGCCAAAAGTTCCGAAGCGGTCTCGGGTTCCAGATCTGCGGTAGTCAGGGGCTGCGTCGGAGCCTCACTGAAGGCCAGAGAACCGGAGACCGGACCAGCCGAGGCCTCAGAGTCTGGCTTGGGCCTAGGCTGCCTGTCCTTATCCTTGCGTTTTTTGTGCACACCGGTAGTAGGTTGCTCCGACGGCATAGTGTAGTTAAATTTTCTACCGAAGTAGTGTCATGCAAAATCAAAGCGTCTTTTTATAGTACGCTTATTAAACCTAGCACAAAAACGACAACTACCGACGTCGTGGCCTGGGCCTAGGCAAGGTACGCAATAAGAATGAAAATCCTTATGAGGTATTTGCTTCTCACAAGAAATACAATTGTTAACTTTTTCTGACATCGGTCTGAGGCAAAAAAAGTTTCCCCAACGGGGTACTAAGCTTTATTGAAGACTTCGGTCTAAAATTCGATTCAAAAATCTCAGGAGTCGGCCGACCGGCACTTGCGAACTGATTCTGCTTCGGGCACCACGCGACAAGAAAGACTGAAGAAAATGGCGTTGGATGCATTATATATACCCCTGGAGCACTGACGTCAGGGAAGAAGTCACAGCAACCGACGCCGGACCAAGACTTTGGAATTCCGGCCGACTGCAGGACCGCCTGACGACAGGATAACCCAAGTGTGATGACTGCAGCAGGGTAACACGATGAACATCCTGTAACTCCAGCTCTACAAGAGGCCTCTAAAGAATCAAAAAGTACAGTTTTGTACCTACCATAAATGTAGATGTCCGAGAGGTATGCATCTGCAGTCCTAACATATGGGTTGTCCTGCCTCAGGCAGCCCTTCGGTCGGCCGGATTCCAAAGTCTGGGTCTGGCCTCTGCTGATGTCGCACTTCACCCGACGTCATAGCTGCTGTGAATTGGGTATAAAGGCATCAGCCGACGCCATTTTCCTCAGTGTTTCTTGCCCCAGATGCCAGGTGCCCTCTAGGAAGGCTAAATTTGGATAAATGCAAAAGATTCCAAACAGTAGAGAGCAAACAATAAAAACATGTATATACATATATACAAACAAATACACCATAATAGATTCCCCCAGCTAGCTACAAGATGGGCAAATACCCTAGGAGTACCACAGAGGGGAAGGAGGGTGGGTAATCCTGACTGCAGAAGCATACCTCTCGGACATCTACATTTATGGTAGGTACAAAACTGTACTATGTCCTTCAAGGATGCATCTGCAGTCCTAACATATGGGTAGAATACCATAGCCAAACTGGGGGAGGAGGCACTAAGATGATTATGGTGTAGCTAAGATCCCTTGCAAAACAGCAGTTGCAAAACCTGCTCGGGATCTGGAGTATAAAGGTAGATTATAATGCTTGGCAAATGTATGCACGGAGCTCCAAGTAGCAGCTTCTAAAATGTCTTTGGTAGCCACTCCTCGTAGGAAAGCTGTGGTAGTGGCTGTAGCTCTTTTGGAGTGAGGTCTGATGTTTTCTGGAGTTGTCTTTCCATGAAAAGAGTAACAAAATCTAATGCAATTTCCTATCCATTTTGAGATAGTCTGTTTTGAAATTGCTTTTCCTTCCATCCCTGTTGCATATGCTACTAGAAGCTGGTCAGTTTTTCTGCTGGTCTTGGTTCTGTCCAGATAGTAGCGCAATTGTCTGTGTACATCCAAGTTATGTAATAGTCTTTCCCCCCTGTTCTGTGGGTTGGGGAAGAATGTTGGTAGATGGATTGCTTGGTTCAAGGATACCCTGGAGACCACTTTTGGCATAAAAGTAGGGTTAGTTCTCAAGGACACTCTATCCTGATGGAAGATAAGGAAGGGCTGTACTGCCATTAATGCCTGTAATTCAGAAACCCTTCTTGCTGAAGTGATTGCAAGCAGGAAAGCAGTTTTCCAAGATAAGAATTGTAATTCTGCTGTTGCTGCTGGTTCGAAAGGGGGAAGTGTTAACTTTTCCAGCACAAAGTTAAGATCCCATGTAGGCAAAGGTGGCTTCCTTGGAGGCTTTACATTTTTAATTCCTCTCAGAAACTGCCTGAGTAGAGGATGAGAGAAGACTGGAGGATCCATGTTGTATTCTGCTGAAATTGCTGATACATGAATCTTAATGGAGGAGTAAGACAGGCCATTGTGGAAAAGCTCCAAGTATTCCAGGATGTTAGCTATGTTCGCTAAAGATACATTTTCTCCTTTTGCTGCACTCCAAATGAGGTACCTTTTCCATTTGGCTGAATAAGTCTTCCTTGTGGAGGGTCTGCGAGCCTCCAGGATGATGTCTTTAACCCTCTGAGATAAATCTGGGTTATTTTGCTTTATGTAATATTCCAAGCAGCTAGCTGTAGTGTTTTCAAGTTTGGATGTAGGATCTTGTAGTTGTTCTGTGTCAGCAGTAAAGGAACTAGAGGTAGAGCCCATGCGTGTGTCCGAGTCATGCTCATCAGTAGCGGGTACCAATGCTGCCTCTGCCAGCATGGAGCTATCAGGATGATCCTTGGGTGATCTTCTTTGATCTTCAGTAGCACTTTGTGCATCAAAGGAAGAGGTGGGAATGCATATGCTGTCAGATTTTTCCAACTGAAGGATAGGGAGTCCACCTTCCAAGCAAGTGGGTGATATGTCCTTGTGCAGAATTTCCTCAATTGGTGGTTGTGTGGGGATGCGAACAGGTCTATTTCTGGTAGTCCCCATTTTTTTGTAATGGTTTTGAAAATGTCTGGATGCAGCATCCATTCGTGGGCATCCGTGGTAGTTCTGCTTAAGGTGTCTGCTAGTATATTGTCTTTTCCTGGCACAAATTTTGCCTGGAGTTGAATATTGAGGTTCAGAGCCACATTCCACAGGTCCATTGCCATCCGGCAGAGGGTATGAATGCGTGCCTCCCTGTTTGTTGATATACCACATGACTGTGGTGTTGTCCGTCCTCATCAGCAAATGACCCTGTTGGAGAAAAGGTCTGAATGTCTGCAGTGTCCGTTTCACTGCCAGCATCTCTTTTTGATTTATGTGTAGGTTCAGCTGGTCTTGTGTCCATAGGCCTTGTATACACTTGCCCACCATGTGTGCCCCCCAGCCTAGGTCTGAGGCGTCCGTGGTGATAGTCTGGCTTGGGTGAGGTTTGTGGAAAGGCAGTCCTCTGTTCAACTGACAGGCCTGAGCCCACCACAGGAATTCTTGTTTCAGGCATGGTATTCTTGGAATCTGGGCTTCTAGACTGTGCTTGTGTTGAGACCATACATTCCTAGGTACCATTGCAACTTTCTCATATGCAGCCTGGCATGTGGAATCAATATTATGCAGGATGCCATGTAACCCAGGGCTTGCAGGACTTTCCTTGCTGTAAGCTGGTTCTGTGTTGTTAATGCCATGAAATAGAGTGGTAGTTGCTTTTGCTTTTCTGCTGTGAGAAATGCCATCTAATTTGATGTGTCCAGTTCTGCACCCAAGAATGTTACCCTTCGGGATGGTATCAGCCTTGACTTTTTCATGTTGACTGAGTATCCCAGGGCTTGCAGTAGTTGTATAACCTTTTCCAAATCTTTTGTTAATTTGGTCTTGCTGTCCGCTTGTATTAGGCAGTCGTCCAGGTATGGATAAATCTGAATTCCCTGAAGCCTGCAATGAGCAATTACTGATGCCAGGCATTTCGTGAATACTCTGGGCGCAGTAGATAAGCCAAAGGGCAATGCTGAGAATTGATAATGCTCTGATCCTGCAAGAAATCTGAGGTATCTTCTGCAATCTGGTCGTATAGGGACGTGCAGGTATGCCTCCTTAAGATAGAGTCACCAGCCAAGACTCCTTGCCCAGCATGGGAAGAAGTTGCTGTAGGGTCAGCATTTTGAAATTTGGAACAATGAGATATGTGTTTAGAACGGACAGGTCGAGAATAGGCCTCCATTGGTTTTCTTTCCTTGGTACTAGGAAAAGTCTGGAGTAAAATCCTTGCCCTTGTTCCATAGGCGGTACCTTTTCTATAGCTCTCATCCTTAGTAAGTGGTTGATTTGTTCTAGAGCGTTTGTTTTTTGGTTTGGTGGTAGGTTTGGCATTCCTCTCTTTTTTGGTAGAGTGTGGAAGTGAAACCTGTAGCCTTTGTCTATTGTCTGTAAAATCCATTTGTCTCTTGTAATGTAATGCCAGTTTATGGAAAATAAGGCTAGATTTCCGCCTAAGGGTGCTTCCAGTTGTTCCCTGGTAGGCGGTATCAGAGTCAAGTCATTGTGTCTGTCCTGTGGAAGTGGTAGTAGCCGTTTCTGCGGCAGAACTTCTCTGGTTGTTAGGCTGCCACTGACGTCCCCTGTAGGCACCTCTGGATTGACCTCTGCCTCTTGGGTGCCTATTTCTGCCTCTCTGAGCTCTGGAGGTGTCTGGAAAGGACCAATTCTTCGAAGGCCAATTTCTACTAAACCTCGGAGGCTGGACCTGTAAGAAATCCTTGACTGCTTGGACAGATTTTGCTTTTTCTTCCACCTTCTTAAGCACTTGCTGTGCAGGGGAACCAAACAAACTTTGTTTCTCCATGGGAGCATCTAGGAGCTTTGACTTTACATGGTCTGGTAAGGATTGCTCTTTTAACCATGCATGCCTTCTGATCACTGTTCCCGTCATAGCTGATCTAAAGGAAGCCTCCAGTGCATCATAGCCACATTTTAAGGAATGATTACTGACCTGCTGAGTGTTATGTACCAAATCCTGAAGGGATTTACGGTCTATAGGTTCAGTAGAAGACAGTTTTTTTATTTAGCTGGTCTAACAAAAATTCCTGACACTGAATCATGTGGAATTGACAGTTTAAGGCCCTAGCCGAAAGAGTAGCAGAAGTATAAACTTTTTTACCCCATCTCTCCAATGCTCTAGATTCTCTTTCAGAGGGTAGGGGGTTTTTGGCAGAGGCAGCTGCTACAGCTTTGGGGCCCTGTGAAATGGTTTCAGGATCTGCAAAAGGAGCCTTATACAAGTGAAAGTGTGTGTCCGGGACCCTGTAATATCTGTCGGGCTTGGCAGGGGCCGGGGGAAGAGAGTCAGGGGCAGTACAGGCATCATTAAATGCATCATCAACAACTGTTAGTACTGGAGGAATGGCTAAAGGCCTATGCTGTGGTAAATGTAAAAATGTCCTTAGCTTTTTCCTTGAATCTGAGAAATCCTGGCCCTGCCATTGAAAATGCTCTCTCATAGCATGTAAGGTTTCCCCAAAAGAAAATTCCTCAGGAGGAGAGGCAGAAGGAATGGAGTCTTCTGCATCAGAATCCTCATAAGGTGAATATGGGCCTTCTGGAGGATCTGAGTTTTCTGAATCATCCGAGGAATAGTCTGTGGATACAGGATCGGGGGGCTCTGCTCTAGGCCTCTTCTCTGGAGGGGGTTGAGAGGCCCTGCCTGGGTGAGGTTGGGATCCCCTGATCAAAGAAATGAGATCCTCAGCCAGGCTGAGCATTTGGGAACTAGAGGTAGGCCTGTGTGAGGGGGTTTTAGCAGGCAAGGCCTTAGAAGATTTAGCTGCTTTAGCCCTAGAAAAAGCCTTGATAGACATAGATGCAGGGGGCCTAGCAGCTCCACGTGCAGGAGTAGATATGCCTAAAGGAATAGTCTCTGATAAATCCTGGGTGCCTGCTACAGCAGGAGAAATTTCAGTAGCAGATTCAGCCATGCTGTGTGAGGCCTCGGCTATCGCAGGCATGCTTTCGGCCGAAGGAAAAACCGAGGACTCGGTTTCAGCCGAAACCGAGACACTCACGGTTGGCTTAACCGTGGTTTTCACCGAAACCGCGGACCGCGAGCGTCGGTCCTTTTCCTTACGCTTTTTAGCTAATTGTGAAGTCGGAGTCTCCGACGGCATTTTGTAAGCAAAAGCGGGACCGAAAAACTCCTCTGCAAACTCCGACCGACGTCTAAGTGTCCGTCGGTTGAAGGAAGCACAGGCTAGACAAGCTGCTACGTCGTGGTCTGGGCCTAAGCAAGGAAGGCAGTAAGAGTGGAAATCCTTATGAGGTATTTGTTTCCCACAAGTTAAACAATTATTTACTTTTTCTGACATCGGTTGAGGCAAGAAAAAGTCCCCAACGGGGTACTTAGCTTTTTAGAAGTCTTCGGTAATAGAAATCTCTGGATCTGACCGACCGGCACTTGCGAACAGCTTCTGCTTCGGGCACCGCGCGGCAAGAAAGAATGAGGAAAATGGCGTCGGCTGATGCCTTTATACCCAATTCACAGCAGCTATGACGTCGGGTGAAGTGCGACATCAGCCGAGGCCAGACCCAGACTTTGGAATCCGGCCGACCGAAGGGCTGCCTGAGGCAGGACAACCCATATGTTAGGACTGCAGATGCATCCTTGAAGGACATCCACATTGCAGAGTATGTTTTCTCACCTGTTCAACTGCATGCAATAAATCCTGCATTTCTTTATAGTCAGGAGCTTCTGAGCTTGTAAGCATTTTCTGTTTTAACTGAGCCATTAAATATTGTTGGTACTTAAGCATGTGAAACTGGCAATTTAAAGCCTTTACTGCTAAAGTTGCAGAGGTGTAAACTTTCTTCCCCCATCTATCCAATGCTCTAGAATCTCTGTCAGAGGGGACTGGATTTTTTGCAATGGAAGCCTTAACTCCTTTGGGACCCTGGGAAATGGTTTCTGGGTCAGCAGAAGGGTAACTTGTGAGAGTCGGGGACTCTATAATACCTATCTGGCTTGGCTGGAGCAGGGGGCAAAGAATCAAGAGATAAGCTGGATTCGGAGAACACATCATCCACAACATCAAACACAGGCGGAATAGCAAGGGGCCTGTGCTGAGGCAATAAAAGGAAGTCCCTAAGCCTTTTCTTGGATTCAGAATAATCCTGACTTTCCCAATGGAAATGCTCCCTCATGGTATGTAAAGTTTCCCCAAAAGAGTAATCCTCAGGAGGAGAGGCTGAAGGGATAGTTTCTTCAGCATCAGAGTCCTCATAGGGGGGGTAGAGAGTATCCCTGGTCTGAAGAGGAATCAGAGGAAATGGAAACCTGATCAGACGAATCAGTCTGTATCCTGCCTAGGCCTTTTCTCAGGAGGGGGATGGGAACCCCTGATTAGAGTAATGAGGTCTTCGGCCATTTTGAGCATCTGTTTCTTAGGCATGGAGGACTGTCCCGGAGAATGCTGTACTTGCTTCTTTGTCTTTAATGGTGTTTTTGTCTTGGCTGTTGCTTTAATGGTAAGTTGTGAAGGTCTGAAAACACCCTCAGAAGCCGATGCCTGCTCAGCGGCTCCAGACCCATCTGAGGGATTAGTTTCCGTAGGCCCAATATCAAGTTTCCAGAGGCCTGGTTGTCTCCACGTGGGAGTCTGAGGCAGCCTGTGGCTCTGAGGCAGTGGGTGTCGGGCTGCGAAAGCACCTCACAGAGAACCAGCGATTGGCCTAGAAGAGGATTCATCGTCGGTTTTGGACCTCAGATGCTTGGCTTTATCCTTGTCTTTGCATTTTTTATGAATTGCGGTCGTCGGTTGTTCCGACGGCATCGTATAATTCGGCCAAAGTAGTGCAAAGCAAAATCAAAACATCATTTTATAGTGCGTTTGTTAAATCTAGCACAAAACCGACAACTAGTGACGTCGTGATCAGGGCCTAGGCATGGAATACAGTGAGTGGAAGTCCTTATGAGGTATTTGCTTCCCACAAGAAATACAATTATTAACTTTTTCTGACATCGGTCTGAGACAAGAAAAAAGTTTCCCCAATGGGGTACTTAGCTTTATTGAAGACTTCGGATCTGAAATTCGACTTCGAAAATCTCAGGAGTCGGCCGACCGGCACTTGCGAACTGCTTTTGCTTCGGGCACTACATGGCAAGAAAGGCTGAAGAAAATGGAGTCGGATGCATCTTATATACCCCTGGCGCACTGACGTCAGGGAAGAAGCGACAGCAACTGACGCCGGACCAAGACATTGGAACTCTGGCCGACTGCGGGACCGCCTGACGGCAGGATAACCAAGTGTAATGACTGAAGTGTAACACGACGAACATCTGCAGATTGAGAAGATTGACCCATCTGCAGAAGTTCAAAATACCTCCTTTTTGTCTCAAGACACATCAGAGACATCCCATTTAAAATGCTGTCTCATCAATGTAATGGTATCCCCAAAAGAAAATTCTTCCCCATGAGAGTCAGGGCTGAGAGTTTCTTCTTCGGGGGTAGCAAGGGGGGGGACTCAATTTGGGAACTATAAGTCAGGGCTTCATCTGAGGCACAGGGTTCTTCCTCTGACTCTTCCAAGGGCTGCACAGGGAGTTGAATTGGCAGGAGCACCCAAGACTGAAGGGCCTGGAAGGGTCTGAACAAGTTCTGTGAGAAGGGTTCCCATCCAGGTGTAGATGCTCTAGTTCTGTGCTTTTCTTTTGGATTCTTTAAGGAAACAGGAGTAATAGTCAATCTGGGAGCTGACATCTGTGTGGATGGTAAAGCTGCAGTAGGCCCCTCCAATGCCACGAGACGTAGTTCCCCCTCACCATCAGAGCCTGATGGCTGAACGACCTCAGCAGATGTATTCTGGATTTCCACTGAACCAGCTTCCACCATGGTTCCCAATTCCAGCAATAAATCCGACATTCGACCCTGGACTATCACCTGCCTCAAGAGTCTTACCAGACGGCTGAGGTGCAGCATGGGCATCGGGGCTTAACTTTTTGACCGTCTTCCGAGGCAGCTCCTCAAAGGTACCTACCCCACACCCTCCATACCCAATGCTAAGAACTGGAGCCTCTGATTCTCTAAACACATACTTAAAAAGCAGCCAGATGACTTCTCAAAGTTTTGGGAACAAAGGACTGGCAGATGTCACAAAACTTGCAGTTTTAACCTACGCCTAAGTAAAGCAAACACTTGCCGAGCAGGTCCTTCTGTGGACTCTGTCTTCCACAAGCACACTTTCCCTTCCTAGCTGACATGTACGTCTGGCATATAAGAAAAAAATATAATCAAAAATCCCAAAAGGGCACTTAACTTAAAATGCAGACAGCCGAAGGTCAAATCGAACAACCGGATTCCAAGAGATGGAGATTGGAAGTCTGTAGATGACTGTGGCAGAGAAGTTCTGAGTTGGGTACATGCAAACGTCACATATATAGCAGACATCTGTTTACGGCTCTGACATGCAATGTCACATGTACCCCTTATTCAAAGACTTTGGTATACTTGCCGGATGTCCAGTGCTGCAGGCAGTGACCTACCTACTGTTATGAATACTGCAACATGAGAATAGGAGGACATTACTCTATTCCGGCAGCAGAGCGACGCCTGGGACTGGCGATCCGAATGGCAGCAAAGAAGTTTTGAGGATGGTGCGTGCGTAAGTCACTTTTATGGCCTACGTCTGAGACATACCACACACCTTACAGTAGTAAAAGACTTTGATATACTGGCCATCGGTTCGCCTGACCAGGCAACTCCCTCATGTAAATAATACTGCAACATACGACTAGGACATCTACAGATCAGAAATGCACAAATGACTGTTTTTTCTGGGGAGGGCAGAGTGCAATTACATTATTCATGCAAAACGACTGACATAGCTAATCTCGAAAATGTGCATGTGCCTAACAGCAGCACGTTGCAATAAACTACTGTGGTTATTCTTTTACTTTCTTCATGGATAAACATCAGAAGTCTACAAAGTGGATGCCTTTGTGCAGTAAAGGGAAGGAAACATTCTTGATGTGAAAGCCCATGGTTATTCCATGATGACTGTCAAAAATGATATGACCTACTGAGGTGGAATAGTGTGTGCGATTAACAGCAAGCTGAAACATGTTGTAGCTGTTTCAAGTTTTACTTTCTCCTCAATGAAACATAAGTATATAGAATACGGGTATCTTTTTTTTTTTCAGGAACGTGATATTTGCTTACAAACAGCAATTACAGAATCATTTCAAATGATTACCACTATGATTTGTGGTGGGTACAACATCTGTTATAGAATAATGGGGTCATATTTATAAATTGTTTTATCATGGTGTGGCTGGGAGGAGAAATGGCATAGGCATTATCCTGAAGGAACAGTATGCTAAGAGTGTTTCGGAGGTGAAAAGTTTGTCGGATAGAGTGATGTTTATGAAGCTGGAAATTGATGGTGTAATGATGAATATTGTTAGGGCACATGCTCCACAAGTTGGGTGTGCGATGGATGAGAAAGAAAAATTTTGGAGCGAGTTGGATGAAGTGGTGATGACTGTACCCAAGGGTGAAAGACTGGTGATTGGAGCAGACTTCAATGGGCATATGTTGGTGAAGGGAACAGAGGGGACGAGGAAGTGATGGGTAAATATGGTATTAAGCAAAGGAATACAGAAGGTCAGATGGTAGTGGATTTTGCGAAAAGGATGGACATGGCTGTGTTGAATACGTATTTTAACAAGAGGGAGGAGCATAGGGTGACATACAAGAGTGGAGGAAGATGCACACAGGTGGATTATATCTTGCGTTAAAGGGCCAGTATGAAGGAGATTGAAGAATGTAAAGTGGTGGCAGGGGAAAGTGTAGTTAGGCAGCATAGGATGGTGGTTTGTAGGATGACATTGGTGATCAAGAAGAGGAGGATGAGTGTGGGGGCAGCACCAAGGGTCAAATGGCGGAAATTGTAAAATGGTAATTGTGAGGTGATGTTCAGGGATGAGTTAAGACAGGCACTGGGTGGCAGTGAAGAGTTACCGAACAGCTGGGTAACTACAGTAGAGCTAGTAAGAGAGATGGCTAGAAAGGTGCTTGGTGTGACATCTGGAAAGAGGAAGGAGGACAAGGAGACCTGGTGGTGGAATGAAGTACAGGAGAGTATACACAGAAAGAGGTTGGCGAAGAAGTGTGATTGTCAGAGAGATGAAGAAAGTAGACGAGTATAAGGAGATGAGGTGCATGGCAAAGCGAGAGGTGGCGAAGGCTAAAGATAAGGCGTATGACGAGTTGTATAAAGGGTTGGACATTAAGGAGGGAGAAAAGGACCTGCACCGATTCGCTAGACAGAGGGACCGAGCTAGTAAAGATGTGCAGCAAGTAAGGGTGATAAAGGATAATGAGGAAAATGTACTCAAGTGAGGAGAGTGTGTTAAGCAGATGGAAAAAGTACTTTGAGGGGCTGATGAATGAAGAGAATGAGAGGGAGAGAAGGTCGGATGATGTGCAGATAGTGAATCATGAAGTGCAGTGGATTAGCAAGGAGGAAGTAAGGATAGCTATGAAGAGGATGAAGAACGGAAAGGCTGTTGGTCCAGATGACATACCTGTGGAAGCATGGAGGTGTTTAGGTGAAATGGCAGTGGAGTTAACTAGATTGTTTAATGAAATCTTGGAAAGTGAGAGGATGCCGGAGGAATGCAGAAAAAGTGTTTTGGTACCGATTTTTAAGAATAAGGGTGATGTGCAGAGCTGTATTAACTACAGAGGGATTAAATTGATCAGTCGCAGCATGAATTTGTGGGAAAGAGTAGTGGAAATTAGGTTAAGAAGGGAGGTGATGATTAGTGATCAGCAGTATGGTTTCATGCCAGGAAAGAGCATGATGGAGAAGTACAAAGAATGTCAGAAGGAGTTGCATTGTGTCTTTGTAGATTTAGAGAAAGTATACAACAGGGTGCCTAGAGAGGAGTTGTGGTATTGCATGAAGAAGTCGGGAGTGTCAGAAGTATGTAAGAGCAGTACAGGATATGTACGAGGGTAGTGTGACAGTGGTGAGGTCTGCGGTGGGAGTGACGGATGCGTTTAAGGTGGAGGTGGGATTACATCAAGGTTCAGCTCTGAGCCCTTTCATATTCATAATGGTGATGGACAGGTTGACAGACGAGATCAGACAGGAGTCCCCGTGGACTATGATGTTTGCAGATGACATTATGAACTGTAGTGAGAGTAGGGAACAGATGGAGATGACCCTGGAGAGGTGGAGATATGCTCTAGAGAGAAGAGGAATGAAGGTCAGCAGGACTAAGACAGAAAATGTGAGTGTGAAAGAGAGGGAGGATAGAGGAATGGTGAGGATGCAGCGAGTAGAGGTGGTGAAGGTGGATGAGTTTAAATACTTGGGATCAACAGTTCAGAGTAATGGCGAGTGTGGAAGAGAGGTGAAGAAGAGAGTACAGGCAGGATGGAGTGGGTAGAGAAGAGTGTTAGGAGTGATTTGTGACAGACTAGTACCAGTAAGAGTGAAAGGGAAGGTCTAACAATAGGGTAGTGAGACCAGCTATGTTATATGGGTTGGAGACTGTGGCACTGACAAAAAAGTAGGAATCAGAGCTTGACATGGCAGAGTTGAAATGTTAAGGTTTGCACTGGGTGTGACGAGGATGGACAGGATTAGGAATAAGTATATTAGAGGGTCAGCCCAGGTTGGAAGGTTTGGAGACAAAGCCAGAGAGGCAAGATTACGTTGGTTTGGACATGTGCTGAAGGACGCAGAGTATATTGGGAAAAAGATGCTAAGGATGAAGCTGCCAGGTAACAGGAAAAGAGGAAGACCTAAGATAAGGTTTATGGATGTGGTGAGAGAGGACATGCAGGCGGTTGGTGTGACAGAGCAAGATGCAGAGGACATGAAGAAATGGAAACAGTTGATCTGATGTGGTGACCCCTGACGGAAGCAACCGAAAGAAGAGGACTATGATTTATATGAACTTTACAGGCAAAAGTGGAGTACCCTCTCAGAAGAGGCACAGTCTACTAGGACAAGTGTATATGTGATTTGTACTCAAGTTTCTTGTTAGAAGTCCCAGGACGCTTTTACTGTTTACTGCCTTACTGGAGCTAACATATGGCCACATGTATAAAACTAAGATGTACAGTATTTCAAAGTATTCTTTCCCACAGTATGGGACAAACCTAATTTCCACCTGGAGGCAATGGGACCACTGCTCACTCAATGGGTGAAAATGTCTAGAACATATGGGCGCTTCTCATTTCTCCAAAAGTAAATATAAACATGTGAATCAGGACCAAAGTGCAATAAAATCCAAAGGAACAGAATGGCATTCTTGACTACATTTTCTGCTCAATACTGCATTAGAATTCTGTGATTTTTTTCCCTTTTGTTACTGTAAACTACCTTTGGGGAACTTGCCTCATATACAGCTAACAACTCTAGAGTTTCAGAAAGCTTTTGCTGTCACAGCCTAGCACTACATCCAGTTTCCATTTGGGGTATTTGAGCACTTCTTTCAAGACCAGGTGAACCTAATGTGCAGAATACTTGGGCTTCATTACTTCAGCAGTAAAAACTCCTGTTTCATCTGAAAAAAATCATTTGGAAAACGAAATAGAAGTACAATGCCATCCATGTTTTCCTTCAGCTAAGGTGATTCTACCAAATTAAACAATGAGCTGCACTGAATTTCCCAGAGTGCGAAGTACGAGTCTTTGGTACAACTTGCGCAGTTCATCCTGTTACTAACAAGTTTTACAATTAAATCTAAAAAGGGGACCGAAATACAGCATTTCATAGATACCCACCAGGAGCATAAATAACATTCTGCATTACAATCTCTTTCCACTGCTGTAACTGCTAAACTCCTGCTTAATATTAATCTTCTTTTGGGTTTCCGGTTAGGGGTCGCCACAGATCACCTCTTCTTATTCAAAACTTCTGCTTAGTATGCAGAATGAAAATTACCTTAAAATACTTCTTTACTGCTCCTCTGCTAGCATACAGGGATAAAAAGCCTCTACTATGACCCTGGTACAATTAACGTCTTTGGCGACTGACTGTGGGTCAGGGAGAGATGAGCATGCCTATCCCAGGGGGAAGGCAGTTCTTGGTCGTCTCTTGGCAACAATCCCTAGGAACTTTGCAAAAGGAGGCATGGTCAACAGTGTGACAAGTAGGCCTGGATGACCTACTGCACATGTGGAGCGATATTGCCACTTCCTCACATTACATGCCCACCCCTGACTGAATCACACCCCCACAAGGCAGGGGGAAAACTGGCAAGTCAAAAAGAACCCACCACCTAGACGGATGCACAGACGTGCCAAGGCCCAGATGCCTAAAGATCCAGGACCAGCCCTAGGACACAGGAACAAGTTTGGGGACCAAAGTTAGCCGATAGATCTGGCAAGGAGAGCACACAGGAATCAGGCCAGCAATAATGAAGGAAAGCAGAAAAAATACTTTTTTGCTGAGTTGTCATTACATTATAAAAATCCTTTACATTTTCCCACTTTTCATTTGCCACATGCCTAACATGCCACATGCTTACACAATTAATTATTTTGATCAAATACAACAGTGATGCAATAAAAAGAATAGGAGTTTTAGGTTTTTTTTTTTTTTTTGTAGCTGGGGATTCTATTGTTATTGAAAACCAAAACGAACATCCACAAAGCAGCATCCATCGACCAGGAGAAGAATATCCAAACACCAACAAACTGGAACTACCTGTATCAAGGTGCCAAACCAATTTTAATTTTCACAAACAGAAGTTGACCTAGGTTTCGTCTCAATGTAAAGACTTCCTCAGGACAATGTACACTAATACAAACACTCCCTTATATATTCACCCTCTCCCAATTAATCCATTAATTGGATAATCACATATACCCAATTCATTACAAACAATATATAACTAGTTCAAAAATGCTATAAAAATTTTTAAAAAAAATACTAAATACTATATAAATGTAGTACAATATATTTCACTTTATATATTTAATTATTATAAAACATTGCTAAATGTTTATTAAAAGAATTTATTAAGAAATTATGTACCCACCATAACGTTCCATCTGAGTAGGTGGCTTCATTTGTCTGCAACCTGAGGGTCTTGGATCCGATATTGGATCTGAGCTGGCAACTTGTTTCGTAGCTAATGGATCCGAGCTCCTAGCTCCTCCCCTCACCCATAATCCCCTGCCAACCCTCCATGACCTCAGATCAAGTTTGCCCCTCAATATGTACCCAAAAAGGGTATTCCAACTCGCATAGATCCACTGAAGGCCAGGGGGAAGGAGGGGGGGATGGTTGCAGACAAATGAAGCCACCTACTCAGATGGAACGTTATGGTGAGTACATAACTTCTTAATCTGAAGTAGGGACTTCATTTGTCAGCAACCTGTGGGACAGAGTCCCCAGCTACCTGAATCTTGGGTGGCCATCATGGAAGGATATTGCGGAGCACCGCAGAGCCAAAGGATGCTCTCCCACTAGAAATCACGTCCAGTTTGTAGTGGTTAATAAAGGTATGAGATGAGGCCCAAGTGGCTGCCGAACAAATATCATCCAATGGAACTCTAGATTTGAAGACCGCAGAAGTAGAGATGGAATGAGTGGAATGTGCGCGAACTCCTTCAGGTGCGGGTCTCCCAGAAGCTTGGTACGCTAACAGGATACAGTGGGAAATCCAGTGTGACAGACATTTTTGATACTGCTTTCCCCAAATTAAATTTGGCAAAGGAAATGAACAGCTGGTCGGATTGCCTGTGACCAGCTGTTCTAGGAGTATAAAAATGCAGCTGCCTATGAACATCTGAGTGCAGCTTGTACTCTCCTTTATTCTGATATTTAGGAAAGAAGACCGGTAGATTTATGGATTGATTTACATTGGTTTCTAGTGCTATTCTGGGAAGGAAGGAGGGATTGGTCCTGAGGTACACTCTGTCCGGATGAAAGATCAAGTAAGGAGGTTTCACAGAAAGAGCTTGAAGCTCCGAAACTCTCTTCGCTGAAGTAATGGCTACAAGGAACGCTGTTTTCCAGGACAAGTATTTGAGATCCACTGAAGCAGCAGGTTCAAATGGTGGAGCAGTCAGGGCTTGAAGAACTAGTAAAAGATCCCAAGGGGGTACGGCTTCTTTTATAGGGGGTCTAAGCAAAAAGGTGCCCTTGAGAAAGGTTTTACACAATTTAGCCGACATCAAGGGCCCTGTGTCATGTCCCACATGGTAATGGGAGATAGCAGCCAATTGCACTTTGACAGTTGAGCAACTAGCGCCTTCCTGAAAAAGTTCGGTTAGGAGGAGCCGTAAAGGGATCTAGATTATGATGCTCCGCCCAGATGGAGAAACGTTTCCATTTACTGCGGTACACTTTCCTGGTGGAAGGTTTATGCGCTGCCACGAGGATGGCTTTAACTGAAGAGATACCGGGAGTCCTAACTAGGAGTGGAACTGGAGCAACCAAGCCGTCAGCTTCAGATTGTCCAGATTTGGCGTCGGTAAGCCCGATGGATGGGAGATTAGATCTGGACTGGGATCCAGAATCCAAGGGGGATTCACTAGGTGAGACCACAGGTAAGGGAACCAAATTTGCCGAGGCCAGAATGGGGCAATGAGGATCATCCTGCTCCCCAACCGTGAGGCTTTCTGTAAGAGCTGCAGCATCAGGGGTAGAGGAGAATAGGCATAAAGTAGACCGGGTGGCCAAGCATGCACCAGAGTGTCTCTAGGGGTTTCCCCTGGAGGGGGAATCAGAGCGAAGAAATTGCCGCATTTGGTGTTTGAGGGAGAGGCAAAAAGATCGCAGCAGGGTTGCCCCCATATTGCGAATACCTGCTTCGCTACTAGTGGGTTGTGAGACCACTCGTATGGGGTAAGAAGGTCGCGGCTGAGTTTGTCCGCTAGGATGTTGGCCCACCCCGGAATGTGCATTGCAATCAAAGCGGTTGGTGGAAATCGCCCATTTCCACACTCATGGCTTCGCGGCATAGAGGGTAAGACCTGGTTCCCCCCCTGTTTGTTGATGTACCAGACAACAGACATGTTGTCCGACTGAATTGCAATCGTTCCTATGGGGAGGAGATTCTGAAGTGCTTGCAACGCGTACAGCACCGCTCTCATCTCCAGAACGTCTCTATCGTTCCACGTGCCTTGGACGGTCCTGCCTGAATAATGCCCCCCAAGGCGGAAGGCGTCCGTGGTCACCGTGGCGAGAGGGGGAGAGGTGCAGAAGGGTCGGCCCGTAGGGAGATCCGGAGCATGGAGCCACCATAATAGAGCCCTCCTGCAAGCCTTGCTGATAGCAATGGGGTGATTGAGAGGAAGACAGAAAGGACCATTGTACTAGAAGGGTCCACTGCAGTACCCGCATGTTCAGACGGGTGCATGGAAGGAGTGTTATCGCTGCCACCATGGAGCCCAGCGCCCTCAGGACCAATTCCGCCGGTGGAGTCTCTGATTGGAGGATGGCCCGCACATGAAGTTGCAAATTCCGTAGTCGTTCCGATGTCAGGAAGGCTCGTAGATCTCTGGTGTCTATTCTGGCTCCTATGAATTCTATGACTTGTGTCGGGGCCAGAAAGGATTTGTCGGCATTGATGGTGATGCCTAACTGGGGGGCTAGGCGGAGAAAGAAATCTCTGGCTGAGCAAAGTAGATGCCTTGTTGGGGCGGTCAGGAACCAGTCGTCCAGGTATGGAAAGACCTGTACTCCCTGGAGTCTCAGGTGGGCCGCAATCACTGCAAATACCTTGAACACCCCAGGGGGCTGTGGTGAGGCCAAAGGGAAGGACCCCGAACTGGTAGTGACTGGCTCCCAGCCGGAAGCGGAGGAACCTCCTGGATTGTCTGTCCATTAGAATGTGGTAGTACGCATCCCTGAGGTCTATAGAGCACATCCAATCTTTCTCCCTTAGAAGGGGAAGAATAGATTGAAGAGTGACCATTCGGAATTTTTCCTTGGTTACCAACAGGTTCAAACGGGACAGGTCTAGAATCGGTCTCAAGTCCCCCGTCTTTTTTGGCACCAAAAAGAACCTGGAGTAGAACCCTAATCCGAGCTGGTCTTGGGGGACGGGCTGGATGGCTCTAATTTTCTTAGCAGCTGCTGAATCTCTGCGGCTGCAGCCTCCCTCTGATCGGGTGGTACATCGGGGAGATTCTTGAATTTGGCGACATGAAGTAATGGGATTTTGTATCCTCTGGATATAATTCGAAGCACCCAGCGGTCTGTCGTGATGGACTCCCATGCCACTAGGTGCTCCGAGAAGCGCCCCCCCGACTGTCTCCAGAGTGGAGCAGTCGGGCAACCCTTCAGGGCTGCTGCGTGGGCCGGTCAGAGAAAGGTTCTCTGGACCCAAAGTTCCTCGGAGCCCCTCTGCCCCTGGGGTGGCGTCTTCCCTGTCCTCCTCTGCCACGGAAGGACTGGTTGTCCGGAGCAAGGTTGGGAATGTTGAAATTTCTGGAACCACATCTTCTTCTGACCCTTTTGGTTCTTCGAAAAGGACCGCTGGGGAGCAGAGAAGCGGACTCCGATGGCAGACAATGTCTTCCCGTCCTCCTCGCTCTGGACAAGTGTCTAGAGACCCGTTTTGCCAAACAGGGCAGAACCATTGAAAAGGGCGTTCGCAAAGGATGCATTAAAGGGCTCCCCTAAGTCACAATGACGGAGCCAGGCCTGACGTCTCATGACTAGGCCCGCTCCGCTAGCTCCAGCAGCTCCCTGGGTGGCGTGGGACAATAGCCGCATAGAGGTATTTGAAATAGATCTCAGAGTGGCCATTCGGGTGGAGTACAATTGTTTGTCCTCCGCCGACATGGACTCAGGGGGGAGGCAGCGTATTCTTTGATAAGATCCCGTTGCATCCTGATGACATGTGCCATACAGTTCAGAGACCTTACCGAAAAGGTCACTGAACTAAAAACTCGCTTCCCTAAGCGGTCCATCGAGCGGGACTCCTTGCTCGGTGGATGGACTGAGGGGCTCTCCTGAGCTAGTTCCCTCTTCGTGGCTGCCGCTGTCAACATGGCATCTACGGGGGGACCCTTGCTCCAGTGTGACCGGTTTGCGGGGGGGGCTTAGTATCCTGTCCGGGCATTTGGGGATTGGCTCCACGGTGTCCGGGTCCTTCCAGTCCCTGGTGGTAATAAGGTCCACCAAGGGGTCGGCCCGGAGGGGACACCCAAGAGGTAGACAGGCCTGCTTCGAATGCCTCCAGAAACACGGACTCGTCAGAGGAAGCCTTGGGGGCGGACCACCCACCTCTGATCCTCAGCATCTCCATGATGTCTCCAAAGGAGACATCCTCAGGGGGTGATCTTGGGGAGCCTTCCCCTTCATCCACGTCCGTGTCCTCAGTTAAGGACTCAGGGGAGTCCACGTGCCTCCTCTTGCACTTGTGCTTGCGAGTCACTTCCTGGGGGGGGGGGGGGGGGCTGTCCGAAGAGGTCTCGCCAGCAACATCCTGTTCCAATAGAACAACCTGGGACATTGAAGCAGGCTATCCCTGAGGCCGGGTGATGGAAGCCTGGCCCAGCAGAGAGGGAGTGCAGGGTGAAGCCGAGACAAGGGCCGGGGGTCCGGATGCTCTCGACAGAGCCCTCTCCACTACATCGAAGGCCGAGGGGGAACCGCTCTCCCTGGGCTCCGAGAGATGGCTCCCACTCGGATCCGATGAAGGGATCGGAGCCGGCGCCGAGACCATCGGATCCGAAGGACCAGTGCGCTCCGACCTGGACGGAGCCGAAGGCACACTAAATCCCTTGGATCCGAAGCTCAGGCCACGGCTCAGAGAGGTCGGATCAGACAGACTCGAGGGCAGGGTCGGATCCGAAGTACCAAGTACTGTCGGTGCCGACCCACCCCCGGCTCCGAACCCGGGTAGCGGGTCGGAGAAAGAGCAATTGGAGCGAAAAAGGGTGTCGAGCTCCCCCCCCCCCCTCGTGAAGGGGGGGGGAGGCAAGAGCACTCCCATCTGCAGCTGGGCCTGGATGAATCTTCGCATCATCCGGTCCAAGTCTGCATCTGACATGCTGAAAGTTGATCTCGACGAGGCCACAGAGGCAGGCCTGGAATGCTGCCTCGATGACCTCGATGGAGATCGGGCCTCCTCCTCCTCGGGCCCTGGGGAGAAGCAAGGAGATCGGAGCCGAGGAGGAGATGACCTAGAAGCAGTGGAGGGAGAAGCCCGCTTAGCTGGCGGGGCCGAAGCGGAGGTCTCGGCCCGCCGTTTGTGGTGCTTCTCCCTCCGTTTCTCCCTCCTAGCCTCCTGCCCTCCAGCACTTTAGCGAGAGTTTGAGTCCCGGCCGGAGGAAGGGGGGCAGGAGTGGCAATGACCACAGCCTGTGGTAGTGCCACGGGAGTGGCGGAGGCCAGAGCAGAGTCCAGGGGCAAAAGTCCCGCCAGGACCAGCTTCGACCTTCGCTCTTTCAGTGCCCTGGGGTTGAACGCTGCACAAATGGTACAGCCTGAGGTGAGGTGTTCAACCCCAAGGCACCGAACGCACCAAGTGTGGCCATCAGCCGGGGAGAGCTGATGGCCACACTCGGTACATTTAGAAAAAATGGCTTTTGGGGCCTCAGCCATACTTTAAAGAAAAAGGAGTGCTACACAAACACACAGGCCCAAAAAACACAAACACGCACACTCACTAACGACCAGCGAAGGGAGGGAAAACTATGTAAAAAAATAAAAATTAAAGGGAACCTGACTTACACACTTTTTTTAAATTTAACTGTAGAGAAAAGTTGACTAAAAACACACTTAACTGACAATTTCGCTAGAGCTCAAAGGAATCCAGCCATCTACAAGAGCGGCAAACTAGATCAGGGGTCATGGAGGGTTGGCAGGGGATTATGGGTGAGGGGAGGAGCTAGGAGCTCGGATCCATTAGCTATGAAACAAGTTGCCGGCTTGGATCCGATATCGGATCCAAGACCCACAGGTTGCTGACAAATGAAGTCCCTACTTCAGATCATCTGTTTAAAAACACCAACTAATAAACCATTCTTGCAACTTCATCCTAAAATATGCTTCAACTTTAATATTGGAGCTATGCTGATACTGTCATTAATACCAGGAAAATTTGTGGCGTCTAATCTTAACTGCCACTTCATTTCACAAATATCCAAATGCACATCGAGAATGTTTCCTTGATTGTCCTTGTTAATCTGTTGTATAACACAGAACTTGAAATTGTGTCCCGGATGTTGCCCTATATGTCAAACCAATACATTGGTAGTTTTCATGTGTTTAATATCCAATATATGTTCACTTACCCTTTCTATAAGGCATCTGCAAGTTTTCCCAATATAAAATGCGGGACATTGACCGCATTTCGCCAAATATACCACATTCTTACTATAACAATTAAAATGTCCTCTAATGCCTATATAAGTTCCCACAACACTAATTTTACACCCAGTAGTCATGATATACTTGCACAAACTACATCTACCACATTTAAAGTTACCCAATTGTTGACTAACACTGGGAGTGTTGTCATAGGCTACCCTTTCCAACAATTCCTTAAATGATTTGTCTTTCCTAAATACACTTTTCGGGGCCATCCCCATCTTCAGCTCAACATTACTAACTTTAATAAACCCAAATTTTTTCTGAAAAATATTAGTAATTACTTCCATGTCATAACTGTAAGTGGTTATAAAATATAATTGCTCATTTCTTTCCTTCCTGAAATTTTTCCTTTTACCCAGTTGTAAACTACCCTCTTGTGTCTCCACTGAATTCCAATTTAAAATAGCTTCATAAATACCACTTTCTCTTTTACAAACAATCTCGTCCTTAATGGACGTACAAAATGCAACTGGGTAACCCCCTCTAATGAACATATTCATTATGAAATCTAATTCATTAATGAATTCCTGATGTTCATTAACCATTCTGGCAGCCCTCACCATTTGACCTTTAACAATCAATTTTGTTCTTATAGCTAGGGTGCCAGCTTTGATAATCAAGATAGGAATTAGAAAAAGTGACCCTGTGAATCCCAGATATCAAACACGTCCTATTTCTATTCACTTTCAAATTTACATCTAAATAGGACAATTCTGCACTACTATATTCATGAGTGAATTTGAGGAACCCTACTGTATTGTTAATATATTCCACAAATGCCTTTAATCTTTCTAAACTACCTTCCCAAACTATAAAAAATACTGCGTACTGGGGGATAAGCACACAGGAGACCCGTGGACTAATCATGAGGCAGAGCATCTCTCGGTGACTCCCCCTCTGGGGAAAATAGAGCAAAAAATAGCTGCTGCATTTGTTGTTTGAAGGGGAGGCAAAAAGGTCATAGCAGGGTTGGCCCCATCGGCTGAAAATTTCTGCCATCACTTTGGGATTGAGAAACCACCCGTGTGGAAGGAGAATGCATCTGTTCAACCTGTCTGCAATAACGCTGAACTCCCTGGGATGTGCGTTGCTATAAGAAAGCGGTTGGAAGCTATTGCCCAGTGCCAAATTCTCATAGACTCTCGACATAAGGGGAAGGATTTGGTTCATCCTTGCTTGTTGACATATTGTCTGACTGAATTGCAATCGTTCCGGTGTGTGTGTGGGGGGGAGCGGATGTAATGCCTGCAACGCTAATAGCACCGCTCTTAACTCCAGAACATTGATATGCAGGTTGGCCTCTAAGCTCAACCACGTGCCTTGGACTGTCTTTCCCTGAAAATGGCTCCCCCACCCTATCATGGAAGCGTCCATGGTCACAGTGGCGTTGGGTTGAGGGATTTGAAACGGGCGACAACAAAGTTCTGCATTTGGCCTTATCCACCAGAAAAGATCTTGCTTGCAAGAGTTGGTTATGAGCATCTGTGAGTTTAGGGGTAATGATTTGCAAACCACTGGGACAATAGAAGCCATTGTAACAGTCTCATGTGTAACCTTGCCAAAGGAACTAACGCAATACCTGCAGCCATGAACCCTAGAGCCTGGAGAACTTCTCTTGCTGATACCTTTTGTTGACAGAGTATCACATGCACTTACGATCTTAACCTCTGAAGTCTGTCAGCTGGCAGAGATACCAGGCAAGATCGGGTATCGAAAACTGCCCCTATAAATTCCAGCTGTTGTTCTAAGTGGGATTTCGCCCAGTGTACAGTGATGCCTAGGGACTCCACTAGTGAAAGGGTGTATCAGAGGGCCACAGCCAGAAGACGCTTGGTGGGAGTGGAGAGGAGCCAATCTAAATATGGAAACACCTGGAATCCTTGTAGTCTCAGATGAGCTGTCACCACTGCTAGACCTTTTGTGAACACTCTGGGGGCTGTTGAGAGACCGAATGGCAGGGCTCGGAATTGGCAATGATCGACTCATAGCAGGAAGCAAAGGAGACTCCTGGAGCATTTGTCCATTCTGATGTGGTAAAATGCATCCTGGAGGTCTATCGAGCACTTCCAAACATCCTCCCTTAAAAATGGGAGAATGGATTGAATAGTGACCATGCGGAATGTGGTTTGTACAACTGATTTGTTTAAATGGCTGAGATCCAGAATGAGTCTCAAGTCCCTGGTCTTTTTTGGCACTAAAAAGAATCTAGAGTAAAACCCGTATCCGCATTGGTCTGGAGGGACTGGTTGGATGAGTCTTTTTTGACACAGCTTTCTCATCTTTGAAGCCGCTTCTTCCCTTTGATTGGTCGGAACATCGCGGAGGTTCTTTGTAGGTTTTGGAATAGAGGTCAGAGGGATGTAGTAGCCTCTGGAGATTATTCTATGCCCCCATCAATCATTTGTAATAGAGCACCAGGCAAGTTGAGAGGCAACACTGTCCAGTGCCTCGTCAGAAACTTGACCCGCGTGGGATCCAGAAAGTTCGGTAATCAAATCTCTTTGGAGCCTCGTGAAATGTGCCAAGTAGTTCAAGCACTTGACAGCAAAGGTCGCTGAAGCAGAAACTCGCTTCCCCAACCTGTCCACAGCCCGGGACTCCCTGCTGGGTGGGTGAACAGCAGGACTTTCTTCCGCTAGATCCTTATTAGTGGCCGCCGCCACCACCATAGCGTCAACTGGCAAACATCTGGACTAGTGTGGATGCTCCTCCGAGAGGTGAGGGGGAATCATATCAGATCTCAGGGGAATGGCCTTAATAGAGTCAGGGTTGTGTCAAGCATGCTGCACGACGAGCTGGATTAACTCATCAGCAGGTGGGGGTCACCCAATAGGTAAAAGGCTGGGAGCGAAAAGCCTGCAGGGACACCAACTCCTCTGTGGAAGGGTTGGAGGGCTTCCAGCCACCCCTCTGTTTTAATATTTCCAGGATGTCTCCGAAGGAGACATCATCCGGGGGTGACCGTGTGGACCCCTCCCCATCATTGTAGTCGGTGTCTTCTGTCAGAGACTCTTCAGGAGAGTCTATGCGTTTCCTCTTGCACGCCTTCTTCCAAGTAGGTTCTCCAGTGGGAATAAATGAGGAAGACTTGGAAGGATGGGTACCCCGAACAGGGGTTTCCTGAGGCTTCTCCTCCCAGTGTCCCAGGGAGGTGGTTTGTGGTAGCTGTAGCTCAGAGGGAGCAGGGTGAAGTTCCGATGTCGGAGCGCTTCCCAAAGCAAGTACCCGCTCAATCATCTGAAAAGCAGGCCCGCCTGAAGAGGAGTGGGAGCCCGGAACAGAGAAGAACAACCTCGGATGGGGTCACACCCCACTCTGTCGAACCTGCTCCCAAGAATGGAGCCTCAAGCAGGATTGGGCAGATGTTATCCCCGGACCAGAGGGCGGAATCGATAAAACACTCTGAAGCATGCCCTGGACCAAGGAACTCCACCCCCAACCATGAGTGAGGAAGGGACAGTTCCATTGGAACCAAAAATGGAAGGAGTGGCCTCGAAGCCTCAGTGACCGTCACTGTCGATGCCAAGGAACAGGGTTCCACAAAGGACGTCTGAGCAATGGGCTTCGGAACAGACTGGTCCAAAGGAGGAGTATACAGCAGAGTCCTGAGAGAGACAGACCCAAGTCCCAGAGGGGGATAAGTCTTAGGAACATTTGGTATCCCTCTGGTCATCACCAGCTGATCCAACAGGTGCACCATATCAAGTTCGGATAGACTCCTGGTGGACCTCGTGGACACTCCTGAAGGGGAGTCGAGTCGGTCCAAAAAAGGGACTGTACATTTGACCCAGGAAAGGATCCAAGGAAGGGGAGTATTGGGTCCATGGTGACTGAGCTAGTGGCACTGTAGTCTCCAATTTGAAGACAGGTAGCAAAGGAATCAGTGGAGTAGTAAAAGGGCTCGGTGCCAAAGAGGCGCTCGGAGTCTGTCATCGGTTCCAAAGAAATTGCATGGGTCAGAACCGTTTTCAGTGTGGCCAAAGGCAAGGTTGGTGCCGTAGCTGTCTGTGCAGAAGGTTGTGCCGATTCGAGAATCCAGTAATGTCCATGGCTTGAGTCATAGTAATCGGAGCAGAACTTGGAACAGTAGTAGTAGTCGGAGCAGAAGTAGCAAGTCTATGCTCAGAGGAAGTTTTGTGTGCCTTATATGTTTGTGTCTCACTCCTATCACCAAGCCAGTGAAGAGGGATCAGAATGGGGATGTTTCTTGTCCTTTATTGGAGGGGTTGAGACCTCGGACACAAAAAAGGCCTCTGAGAAAGGAGAAGCAAGCAGGCCTTTCAAAACCAATTAATTTTTTCTTTCATTCAGCGTTAGCTGACTGAAACTTTGGCAAATTTGACAAGGGGATTTAAAAGAGGTGAGAAACCCCCAGACAATAAACACAGTCATCATGAGTCACTGTTTGAGAGTTTACCATTGCAATAAGTGCAATGTTTAAACCCCAAAGTCCCTTTTTTATCAGACATTTCCACACACACACTAATTACAAGTTAAGAATATGCAACACCTAAGAAAGGCAAGAAAATGAAGAAGGAAAGAAGATTCCAACAATATCAAGCGATACTACAAGGGTAAGGAGAGGGTGTACCAACAATTGTAAAAAGAATTACCCAACGGGCAGAGCTAGTTAGGTAAAGTTACAATAACTGTAAAATGAGTGAAGGGAAAAGATTTAGAAAGTGACTAAACAAGGGATAAATATCCAAAAATACAGAAAGTATCAAGGACAATATCACTTAGCTTGAGGCCTCGGTGAAACGCTGCTATATAGCTACGGGGCAAATGAGATCTGAGGTAACAGGGAGAAGGGCATTGTGGGTAGCAGCTTAGCTCGAGAGTTTGTGGTGTACGTGAGCTTGGTATTTGGCTGACAGTTCTGAGGGGCTCGGAACCGAATCCATCAGTGATGAATGGAAAGAAGATTAAAATCAGATCATGTCTTATGAGGGTCTCCAGAATCACATTTTAACTGTAGCTTCCAAACAGTCTTCATGCCCCATGAACGAAGAATGGCAACTGTCATCCTTCTCTACAAAGTCAGGTCATCTACGCCCTGAAAACTAGAGACCCATAAATCTCCTCAGTTTCATATGCAAAGGCAGGGAAAAACTCATTGTGGAAATGGTCAATGATGACACAGGAAAAGTACAGTTGTGTACACTTACCATAAATGTAGATGTTCAAGTGTATTTCACTGTTGCAGTCATTACATTTGGGTTTAGTCCCAAAGCTATGGTTGGGGGGGGGGGGGGGGGGCTGGAGCTAAACAGCATTAGGAGTGGCTATGAGGCCCTGCAGAACTGCAGTGGCAAAGCCTGCCCTGGATTTAGAGTAAAGAGGCAGACTGTAATGCTTTGTAAAGGTATGCACTGACCTTCAAGTAGCAGCCTCTAAAATTTCTTAGGTTGGTACTCCCCTGAGAAAGGCTGCAGAAGTGACTGCAGCTCTGGATGAATGTGGCCTAATGCCCTTAGGCACTATTTTGCCATGCTGTGAGTGGCAGAAATGAATGCAGTGACCTATCCACTTTGAAACAGTATGCTTGGAGATAGCCTTTCCTTGTGATGCTGCGGCATATGCCACTAGTAATTGATCTGTCTTTCTGAAAACTTTAGTTTTGTCCAAGTAGAATCTAAGTTGTCTGTGTATGTCCAAAGAATGCAGAATTTTCTCCCACTTGTTCTGTGGATTTGGATAAAACGTTGGCAAATGAATAGTTTGGTTAAGGGCTAAACTGGATACCACCTTAGGCATTAATGTAGGGTTTGTTCTCAGACCCTGTCTGGATAAAAAATGATAAAGGATTCCACAGCCATGAGAGCATGTAGCTCTGAAACTTGTCTTGCAGACGTTATTGCTAGGAGCTGAGCTGTTTTCCAAGATAAGAACTTTATATCCACAGTAGCAGCTAGCACAAAAGGAGGTAAGGTGTGTTTTTCCAAGACATAATTGAGGTCCCATGCAGGTATTGGCGTTCTCCTTGGAGGCCTTAAGTTTTTGGCTCCTCTGAGGTACTGCCTTAATAAAGGATGAGAAAAGGATGAGAAAAGAGTGGTGGCTCTGTATTGTAATGAGCCGAAATGGCAGAGGCATGAATTTTAATTGATGAAAAAGATAGGCCTTTGTCCAGCTTCTCAGTTAAGTATTGCAAAATCTGAGGAATATTTGGGACAGCCGTATCAGTTCCTTGAGCTTGGTTCCAAGCACAAAATCTCTTCCATTTCTCAGCATAGGATTTTCTAGTACTAGGCCTTCTGGCTTCTAAAATGACACGGGTTTACTGAGAGGTGTGATTTGTATGGCTACATTATCCGCCATGCTGCCAGGTTTAGGGTCCTGAGTTGGCTGTGCAGAATCCGATTGTTTTGCTGGGACAGTAGATGAGGTACTTGAGGTAAGGTCCAGGCTGGGCATTGGGACAAGTTCCTTAAGCTCGGATACCAGTACTGGCGTGGCTAGTCTGAGGCATTCAGAATCAATTTTGGTTTCTCCTCTCTGCCCTTTAGGAGTACCTTCGGGAGGAGAGGCAGTGGAGGAAAGGCATATACTGATAGGTTTGTCCAGTTGAAAGATTCCACTTTCCAAGCTTGTCTGTGAAGTCCTTGTGCAGAATCTTTTTAGTTGATTGTGAGGGGAGGCAAATAGATCTATGTCCGGGTGTCCCCATTTCTTTGTTATCATGCTGAAGACTTGTGGATCCAGGTGCCACTCTCGGGGATCCATGAGGTTTCTGCTTAGTTTGTCTGCCAGAGTATTTTCCTTTCCTGGCAGGAATTGTGCCTGCAGATGAACTTGGTAAGTCAATGTGTCCCATAAAGCCATGGCTAGTCTGCAAAGGGGGTAAGAATGAGTGCCCCCCTGCTTGTTTATGTACCACATGACCGTGGTGTTGTCTGGTCTATCAGTAGTTGTCCCGGATGAAGTAGGTCCTTGAAGGCTGTCAGGGCATTTTGAACAGCTAGCATCTTTTTTTGATTGATATGTAGATGCTTTTGGTTTGTGGACCAGGTGCCCTGAATGCCTCTTCCTGCCATGTGTGCCCCCCCCCAAGCATAATCTGATGCATCTGTCGTTAGGCTCTGCCTGACTGGGGATAGTGAGAATGGCTGCCCCTTGTTTTGGTGACAAGCCTTTGCCCACCATCAAAACTCCCGTTGCAGGCAGGGAATGAGAGTAATCATTGTTTCCATGCTGTGGCAATGTTGTGTCCAGACACTTTTTAGGTACCATTGAATTTTCCTCATATGCAGTCTTGCATATGGAATTAGTAAGATGCAGGATGCTATGAAGCCCAAAGCCTGCAGAATTTTTCTTGCAGATAACTGGGCCTTTGTTGCCATTTCCTTGAAATAGGTAGTCAGTTGCCTTCGTTTGTCTGGAGTGAGATAAGCCATCTGGGCAGTTGTATTTAAGCTTGCACCCAGGAATATTACCTGTTGAGAGGGTACTAGTTTTGATTTTTTTGTTGACCGTGTACCCTAGGCATGTTAAAAATCTTTTCACAAACGTCAGATGCTGTAGCAGAATGTCCTTGTTATCTGCTTGTATGAGGGAGTCATCCAAGTAAGAATATATTTGTATTCCTCTGTCTGCAGTAAGCAATTACTGGTGCCAGGCACTTTGTGAAGACCCTGGGCACAGTAGATAAGCCAAAGGGCAGTGCAGAGAATTGGTAATGCTTTGAGCCAACCTTGAATCTGAGGTATCTTCTGCATGACTGTCTGATTGGGACATGCAGGTATGCCTCTTTTAGGTATAAAGTCACGAGCCAAGCCTTGCTGCCCAGCATGGGCAGAAGCTGCTGCAAGGTCAACATCTAGAATTTTGGTATATCCAGGAAAGTGTTTAGAATAGATCGGTCCAGTATTGGTCTCCATGCTTTGTCCTTTCTGGGTACCAAGAACAGTCGAGTAACATCCTTGTCCCTGCTCTTGCTGTGGCACTTGTTGAATAGCCCTCATGTCCATGAGAGCTTGTTTTTGAGCCTCTGCCCATTGATTTTTGGCAGTCTGGCCAGCCGTTTGCCCTTAGCAGGCTATGGAAGCGAAACTTGTAGCCTTGTGACACTGTCTAGAACTCATTTGTCCTGGGTTATAATGTGCCAATTTTGAGAAAAAAAGTGCTAGTGTTCCCCCTAAGGGTGCTGCCAGAAGATAAGTGCTTTGTGCAGGCAGGGGGAAGTCATTGGGACTGTTTCCTGTATGGTTGTGATTTATCTTCTCCACCTTTGGAGGTAGAAGCACCCAACTGCTTAGACCTGTAGGAACCTTGCGGCTGTGATCTGCTTCTAGGGCGTCTGGATCTGCCCCTTTGAAGTCTGTCTGAGACTGGAAAGGACCAATTCTTTGTAGGCCAGTGTCTGCTAAATCTAGGTGGCTGTACCTGTAAGAAATCCTTGACCGTTTGCATAGATTTAGCTTTGCCCTCCATTTTCTTTAACACCTCTTCTGCCTTAACACCAAACAAAGCATCATGTTGTAATGGAGCATCTAATAATTTTGCTTTAGCATGATCAGGCAGATTTTGTTCCTTTAACCAAGCATGCCTCCTAATGACAGAACCCGTAACAGCAGCCCTGCAGGAGGCCTCCAGAGAATAAAACCACATTGCAGAGTATGCTTTCCAACTTGTTCAGCTGCATGCAATAAATCCTGCATTTCTTTGTTTTCTGCACATTCAGAATTTACCAACATTTTCTGTTTAGGCAGTGTCAGTTTAAGCAGTGTCATGACATATTGCTGATATTTGAGCATATGAAACTGGCAGTTTAAAGGCCCTTATAGCCAAGGTAGCAGATGTCTAAATCTTTTTTCCCCATCTATCCAGTGCCCTAGAATCCCTGTCAGAGGGGGTAGGGATTTTTGCAGTGGAAGCCTTGACCCCTTTGGGACCCTGAGAAATAGTTTCTGGGTCTGCAGTAGGGTTTTTGAAAAGGAATTTATAAGAGTCAGGGACCCTGTAGTATCTGTCCAGCTTAACAGGAGCTGGAGGTAAGGAGTCAGGGGTCAGACTAGACTCTGAGAACACAATCTACAATGTCCAACACAGGTGGAATAGCTAGAGGCCTGTGTTGAGGTAGTAAAAGGAAGTCTCTGAGCCTCCTCTTAGATTCTGAAAAATCTTGGCTCTCCCAGTGGAAGTGCTCCCTCATGGTATGCAAGGTTTCCCCAAAAGAGTAGTCCTCAAGAGGAGAAGCTGAAGGAAATGATTCTTCAGCATCAGAATCCTCTTAGGGAGGAAGAGAATATTCCTGATCAGAAGAGGAATCAGAAGAAATGGAAACCTGATCTGAAGATTAATAGTCTGCCTCTTGCCTAGGCCTCTTATCAGGAAAGGGATGGGAACCCCTGATCAAAGTAATTAAGTCTCTGGCCATTTTGAGCATCTGTTTTTTGGGCATGGAGGCCTGTCCATGTGGCTAGTGAACTTGTTTCTTTGCCTTTAGAGGTGTTTTAGTCTTTGCCTTTGAAGTCTGTTTAATATACAATTGTTTAGGTCTGAATACACCCTCAGAAGCCGATGCCTGCTCAGCAGCTCCGGACCCATCTGAGAGAATAGTCTCCGAGGCTCCAGTACCTTGAGTTTCCAGCGGCCTGGCCAACTCCATGTGGGAGTCGGTAGCGGCCTGCAACTCTAAAGTAGCGAACGTCAGGGGCTTCGAAAGCGCCTCACTGAGAACCGGCGACTTGCTTAGGAGAAGTTTAGTCTGTTTTGGACCTCAGTTGCCTTTTTCTTTGCGTTTGTTGCGAACTCCGGTAGTCGGACAGCTATCAAACGACACTGTATAATTAAATCTTCGTTCAAAGTAGCTTAATGCAAAATCGTACCGACGCTTAATAGTGCGTTGGTTAAATCCAACACAAAACCGACAACTAGAAACGTCGTGGTCAGGGGAATACAGTAAAAATGAAAGTCCTTATGAGGTATTTGCTTCCCACAAGAAATACAATTAATAACTTTTTCTGACATCGGTCTGGAGCAAGAAAAAAGTTTCCCCAACGGGGTACTTAGCTTTTAATGAAGACTTCGGATCTGAAACTCAAACACGAAAATCTCAGGAGTCGGCCGACCTGCACTTGCAAACTGCTTCTGCTTCGGGCACCGTGCGGCAAGAAAGATTGAAGAAAATGGCGTCGGCTGCACCTTTTATACCCTGACGACCTGACATCAGGGAAGAGGTGACAGCAACCGACGCAGGACCCAAGACTTTGGAATTCAGGCCGAATGAGGGCAACCTGCCAGCAGGATAAACCAAATGCAATGACTGCAACAGTGAAACACGAAGATCATCATTTAGACACTGGACCCTACCCAGTTTGGTTTCACTGAGGGCAGGTCAAACCTACTCAAATTGATGGACTTTTGAGAAGTTCACAAAAGCAATGGATGAGGGCAAAATGGTTCACAGTGTCTACCCTGACCTGGCCAAAGTGTATGACAATACTCCATTTGGGCACTGGTCGAAAAACTCATGAAGTTAATTTATTAACCCTTATGTCATCCAGTAGATAGCCAATTGGCTACCACACAGGACACAAAGTTAAAACAGGTATGACCCCCCTCTACAAAAATGCCAGTTACCAAAGAAGTCCTTCAGAGATATCTACTTCTCTAAAGTCCAGGGATCAGCCTTCTGACTAAATTTCAAACGATAAATTATAAGCAATCAGAATAACCCACAAATGAAAAATGCACAAACTGTTTCCTTCAGGAAGTCTGCCACCCCTGGTAACTACCATTTTGACAAAACATCCTCAAGAGTCGACCCAGTAGACAGGAACTTATCGACAGCAAACTAGTCTTTGACCATCACTTGTCTATGGTAGTGAGGAAATCATAACTTAAAGGTATGGCATCTAAGTTCAAGGGGGTCTTTCTTCCATTGCATTCAGCACTCATCATTCCCTATCACTGAGAACAATGCTCTCTTTGGTATGTACTAAATAAGGCACATCAGATAACTGGAACACCCACAGAGGTTCCTCACTAAAGGAATACAGGGTGTAAACATGTCCTATGCAAACCACCTCAAAACCCTATCTCTGTATTCAGTCTTCTACAGACTGTTGAGCGGAGATCTATGTATGGCATATCCAAGCCATCTTTCAACTCCACTCTGATGGGCCTCCTGCATACCCACAACACAAACAGCACTATAAGTACCACTTGAAAACACTTAAACTTTGCCTGTGATATAAACAGGGGCTGCTGACAAGACAGGTACGTATCCCAGAGACTATCCCTTCTCTGGAACAGCCCCCCCCCCAATCCATGTGAAGCACAGTTCCTCCCAAACTAATGCAAGTGTAACTTGGACAAATGGGAAGGGAACTGGAAATTCACCTTTGACTTGGCACCTATACCTCAAACGAACACAGCAAGCCTATAAACACTTCATCGCCGAGGCTCCTGCTTGTAAATGAACAAGGGTACCAGACACTGTCAGATTTTGGATGCATGGCCAAGCTTAAAAAAGCCCCAGGGTCACTAGTGTTATACAAACATGTATGATTTAAAGTAGTGAAAGTTGTGGGGTTAAGCTCAAGAGATGTACCTGAGGTTAGCACTGCAGTCAAGGATGTCTCTTGTCATTGACTATACTGATAATACCTAAAATATTGATAGACATCTCAAAGAGGATCAGAAATGTAGCCTTTCAAAGAGAAGCTACATACTGAATTACGAAAGTAAAGACATAGGAGCTAAAGCCATGTATAAACCACTCATGACCAGTTAATTCCACTAATTTTTATTCCTAGTAATCCCTGCACTTTCAACAAATCTTGCAACCTACTCCTACAACCTACAGCTCATTTAAAGGATAGCACGCTAGTGTAAAAAAATTACAACTTCTTTTATACTGTAATCCATGTTAACTGTTTGAAAATTGTATATCTATATCACCACTAGGGAGTCATTTCCTCCTGTAAAGCTATTTATCTAACTGCATCACGTTACTGAAAACCTCAAACTTTTGCTGTAAACTTGCACTCGGTCTCACAGCTGTATCAATGGGTCTTGTAGAGATTTTCTACACAGGCCTCCACCAAAAACAGGATCTAACCCAGTTAGATTAGACATATTAAAAATAATATAAACATATTTACATTACACCCAATTTTTATTATGGGTGCAGTGCTGAACCACTCAGAAAGCTGAAAACACACTATTACACTCTGCAAAACTGTCACTACATCATAAATAAAAAAAAAATCCTTTATATTTTACCAGAAAAAAAAACAATTCTGATTTTCATTTGTAGCATTGCAGAGTTAACATGCTAAATGTTTCAACAATGAATGACATGAGACAAGATGATGTTAAAAATTAAAGGTAGGAGCAGACCAAAATTCTTAAGTGACCCAAAAAAAAAAAAACTTTTTTTTCTCTGCATCTTACTATCCATCCTGCTATACACTTCAGAAGACTGACACTTAGCATTATACTGTTTTCATTGAAGTAACACAAGGTGTTTTGCAGAACTTCTGCTCAGTACGCAGAGTACAACAGTGGCACAAAACATTTTACCATATTTTCAGTAAACAGAAAAACAATAGTGTCACCTGTCATTTCAAACAAATCTATTAAAACAATATGAACTGAATGTGCAAGGCATATGATAAAATAAAGAAACCTCCACAAAGTTTTAAGTGGTCTTTTCTTTAGAACAGCTTAGATGTTAAATGCTTATTTAATCTTGGAAAAACAAAAGCATTAAGGTTTACTTGCCACTCAAATTAATAAAAAATCAAATTAATTTTATAGACCTTCTCCAATGTCTAAAACAACCTAATTCAACAGAAAAAAGCTAATATTTAAACTTACTATACGAACTAAGCTTAAAATTTGAGTTTTTTTCTTACATCCATAGAGAAAACTGCCAGAAAAGTAGATGAACACTTTATACATCACCAATGCAAATCTACAGCCTGCTAAGACAATGCTGTAGAGATGTGCACATCCATGAAAAAATGAGAAGAAATGCACAGAAACATTAAACGGAGAACTCCCCAGCAAAACACTTACATTCAAGATATCAGAATCATTGCTTTCCAATCCCTGAACTAACAATACTGCATGACTGTCCGTCTTTGGAAGACCTTTTGACTTCACTTTCATAACATCTAGGTCTATGGCGCACAGTCTCTCTTCAATGCTCAGCTGCAAAAGAAAACATAAGAAATTACCCAAAGTGGAGAAATGGTCAAAAACATTTTCATGACAGTATTATGCAACTAAATACCAGCTGTGTACAAGCTCTACCATACATCCTTCAACTGTTCTTGTATCTAAAATATATGGTGCCTTTTTTAGATCTGTGAGAATGTCCTTTGCAGTAAGTAGCAAACAGTATTTTCTCTTCTGATAATCCAAGCTAACACTAACACAAGGAACACTTGCCCCTGGCTTGTATATCATCACTCATTGACTAAAGAGGTGTGCACAAGTCCATGTGTCCTTCAAGTCAACAATGCACTCAGCAAAAAAGTCCTACCCAGAATAACATACATTTCCCTAACAAATTAAAATCTCAATGCATATAGCAGATGGAGAAGACACCTAAATACAGTGACAAAGAGGATAAGCAGAACCCCCTCCAAAAGACCACAAAGAAAGTACAGTTGCACAAGTCCTACTTATATCTGGGACAGTAAATGCTCAAACTCCTCACTTCCTCTGTGGCATTTTGAGCAGATTTCCAAAGCTTAACCTACCTTGAAGGTGGAAGAATAATGATCTAGGAAACTCTGGAAAATGATGCTAGCAAAACCAGCTCTAGACCTTGAAAAGTAATCCAGTTTGTATTGTTTTGTGAAGAAATAAACAGAGGACTAAATTGCTGCCTCTAGAATGCTTAGAGTCCACCACTCTCCGATATACCACCAGAGGACAAGGCCCTAGTCAAGTGGGCCTCAACCTTGCCTGGAAGAGATTCACCATGGTGTGAGTAACTGAAAACATCAGGGGACAACCAACATGGAATAGTTTGCTTAAAGAGAGGTTGACACTTCTTAGCCTCCACACAGAAGACAAAAATTTGTTCAGCATTCCTAAAGGGCTTTGTTCTCTTAAGGCAATACCTGAGCTGCCTGTACGTATCCAAGGTATGTAGAATTTTTTCTCCATTGAATTCTGGATCAGAATAGAACACTAGGAGCCTGATGGCTTGATTAAAGGTAAATTCAGAAAATACTTTATGCATGAATGACAGATTAGTGCATAACACAACCCTGTACTTGTAAAAATCAGATAGGGCTGGCCCCACCACAACAGTTTGCAACTCAGAGAAATGAATAAGCCAATCTTCCAAGTATTCAACTGTAAATCAGCTTGATATATGAGGTTAAAAGGAGGTAAGGTCAATTTTTCAAGAAAAAAGCTGAGATCCCAGGGAAGAGGAATTTGCTTTCGGGGGGGTCTGACATGCAACACTCCTATCATAAACTGACCACAAAGAGGCAAAACAGAGGGGTCCATGGGCCGACAAGCTGGGGTGGTCACAAGATGAACTTTGACAAAGGCACATGACAAACCATCTCAAAGTACCTTATAAATATTTCAAAAATCAGAGGGGTTAAAACCCTTTCAGGATTTCTGTTACTGACTAGGCATCACCTAAAAAAAATCTACCTATTAACGCAAGATTTTCTAGTAGCAGGTTTTCTGCTTCTAGGTGTCAAAATAGAATTATCCAGACAGTCAGTGCAATTGCTGCATGCTGTGGTGTAATATGTGCCCTGATGCTGTGTGAGCAAATCCAGTCCACCAGGAAGCTTGTGGTAACTGCCCTTAGCCAATTTTATTAAAAGGGAGAGCCAACTCTGCCTGGGCCAAAAGGGGGTTACCAGAATGATCTTTGGCAATTCTTTCCAAATCTTTAGAAGTATCATGGGAACCAATGGGAAGGGTGGAAATGCATGCAGGAACATTCCAATCCATGGGAATACAGTATCAGTCTTCAAGCGTGACTGAAAGGATGCCTTGAACAGAACATTTTCAGTTGTCTGTTGTGAAAGGAGGTGAACAGATTTACTTGAGGTGTACTCCTCATCTGGGTTAAGTCCAGGAAGACCACTACATGAAGTTTCCATTCATGAGGGTCTGGTCAGGATCTGGTTAGTCAGTTTGCCACTGTGTTTTGCTCTGACAGAATGTACGAGGCCTAGAGAGTAACATAATGCTAAAAAGACAACTCACAGGACAACGTTGCCAATTGTACCCTCTCGCTTGTTTAGGTACCACAACTCAGTAGTGCTGTCCATGACCACTAGAAGAGGAGCAATAGTCCAAAAACTGTGAAGAACGTTTAAGGCATGAATCACTGCCAATATCTTACATTTGTGTGTTTTGGCAAATGCCCTGAGGATCCTACAAGTCTTGCACTTTTACTATGGACACTGCATCCAAACAAAATTTGAAGTGTGCCTGGACAGACTGGACCAGGGTATGGAGAGAGAAAGGGAGTCCTGGGATGCAGGAACTGTTGCTCCCTCCACAACTGCTGCTCCTAGTTCATGAATCCCAGTATCTGTACCTGGAAATCTAAGTGATGAAGGTGCAGGGTCCAACAATTGAAGTGCCACTCAATTTCTCATGTGTAGTCTGGCTAATGGCATCCATGAAGTTTGATGGCATGAGGCCTAGAATTTTGAGAAATTCAGTTGCCGAGGCCAACTTTATGAGAGAAATCCAAGAAAATGCCATAAGTCAGAACTGTGCCTTCTGGCAGGAAAACTATCCCTTCTACTGTTTCTATCCAAAACTCCAGGAAAACAATTCATTGAGAGGGTTTAGAAGGCCTTTCGAAGGTTCAGTTTGAAGCCTAGGTGGTAAAGTAGGGATGCAAATTTGTCTAAAGACTCCAAACATGTGGATACATAATTTGCACAAATCAGCAAGTAGTCTAAATAAGGAAAAATATGAATGCTTAGAGTTCTAGGACGGCCACGGATTGTGCAGCAGTTAGCGTTGTCACCTCACAGCAAGAGGTTCTCAGGTTCGATTCTCGGCTGGGGGTGCCTTCTGTGTGGAATCTGCATGTCCTCAGTGCTCCGTTTTCCTCCCACACCCCAAAGACGTGTAGGTGGATTAGACATTCTAAACTGGCCCTAGGCATGAGTGTGTGCCTTCTGTGGAAGGTTGGGCGCCGGGCTGGCAACTCAACACCGTAAAACTCTACTGATAAATCATGAGCGGACAGGTGATCTGCTGTGGCGACCCCTAAGTGGGAAAAGCAGAAGGAAGAAGATGGATGCTTAGGGTTCTGCAACAGATAGCCACTGGGGCCAAACACTTTGAAACACAAGAAGTGCAACAGAAGGTCATACACCCTTGCCTTGCTCTAGGGTAGTTCCCAAGAAAATCACTAAAACCAACAATTATCTAAACAATTGTCTTAAGCTCAGGTGCTCCTTACAAAGAATCAGTGTGACTGGACTCAGTATCAACTAGGAAATTGCCACTGCCCTCAAATTCATTAGAAAGGTCTCCACCCAGATTAGCACAAGAGCCATGTATGGAAATACAACCACCAGAATTAACTGTCTGCAGGACACTTTTAGCCAAGGAAACCACATAAGTCTTATAATATGATCAGATGCATGGTTTGTTTCCTGTGAATTTCACTACTACATAAAATATTAGGGGATAAAGTAAGTCTGGCAAGGGGACTCTTGCCCTGGACTACTCCTGCACCTAAAAGGTTTGGTTCTTCCATACCTCTGTCCGGTACTGAACAGCCCAGGAGAATGTTTAACCCTTGTATGACAGTTTCCGGCAAAGCTACACTAGAGGAAGATGGGTCAAAAGCTAAGGGATCTGCAGGCAGAGCAGTGGCCCAGACAGGATCTCCTCAGGCTGAGAAATTTTCTTTTTAGGTGCAACTGGATTTGATGAGGAGCATCACAGTTAGGATCTATCAAGTCAAGGGAGAGAATGCCAGCCAGAATAATTAACAATGTACTGGATAATGTATCAAAATAAGTACTTAAACTTTCTAGCAATAAGTATATCCCCACTTAAACTCTGACAAACTGCATCTATCAGAAAAAAGTCTGAAATTGGTTCAGAATTCTTCAATGTGCCAAACCAATGTTAAAAATTAGTTCCACACACTAAAACCACATTAAACTTTCACAAAATAATATTAACAGCAATTTAAACTCTACTGTCTTGTCAGAGTAAAATCTCCACAGTACATTCAGATAGCTTCATTTTAGGTAAAGCCTCAACCTGATGTTAAAAACACTGAAGAGTCACACATATGGTAATTCCATAAAGGCTGAAAAATACAAGTTCTGCAGCATTTTCCTGTCAAGAGATGAGAATGCAGAGAAAAGAAAGTTGTGTAAAAATCTTACCATAACCATAGAGGTCCTCTTCCATGCTGCAGTATTCATTAGTGGGTTTATCCTTCTTTCAATCAGCTTGTCCAGCCAGGTTTCCAAAGCTTTTCAGTCCCAGATGATGCGTCTGACATCTTGACATGTTGGCAGGTACGCGAGGCATAAATGTGACGTCTGCACGCACCAGCCCTCAGAACCAAAGAAGCCCCAGACGCAGCCAGTCCTGATGGCCTAGCCTGTACAGAAGCTGAGGAGAGCAAGTGCAAGGATAAGAGGGGGGTGATGGGAGGGAAGGAATACTGCAACATGGAAGAGAAGGACATCTATGGTTATTGTAAGATTTTACACAACCTTCCTATGATCCTTATATTCCAATGTTGCAGTATTCACAAGTTGGCGAGTACCATAGCTCACTGCTGGCTGGGGGTGGGGGGTGTGGGGGTCTGGATAAGGATTCCAGGAACCCATGCTGGATAGCCCTGGCAAATCCTGCCCTGTTCCTGCAGATGTTGTCCAAACTTGTACTGTCTGGTGAAGGCGTGCAGAGAGGACCAGGTAGCTGTTTCTAGAATGGAGCTGGTGTCTAGACCATTGAAAAAGGCTTCAGAGGAAGCCATGGCTCTTGTGGAATGGGCTCTGACATTGCCTGAGAGTCTTCCCATGGTGTGTGTAACAAAAAGAAATGGCTCTAGCAATCCAAGAATAAATGGTTTGTTTTCCCACAGAGCCCTGGGGTGGAAGGAAACAAACAGCTGGTCTGATTTGCGTAAAAGCTTGGTCTTATGCAAATAGAATCGAAGTTGCCTGTGGACATCCAGAGTGTGTAGGACCTCTCACTGTCTCCCTGAGGATTAAGAAAGAAGGTGGGTAGGTGAATAGCCTGATTCAGGGAAAGGTAATTGACCACCCAGAGGGTGAAAAAGGAATTAATCCTGAGGGTGACCCTGCCCATATGGAAAAGTAGGAAGGGTGGGGTGGCCATAAGGGCTTCCTGGCTGAAGTCAGAGCTACTAGTAGTACCGTCTTCCAAGTGCAAAATTTCAAGTCAACCTTACCAGCTGGTTTGAAGAGTGGCAGAGTAAGTTTTTTAGGACATAGTTAAGATCCCAAGAAGGAGGGGTCAGTTTTCTGGGGGGTCTTAAGTGTAAAGCACCCTTTAGGAATAGCTCAGCTGTAAATCTGGAGGCCAACAGAGGTTCCATAGGCAAACAGGCAGAAATGGCAGACAGGTGTGCTTTTAAAGAGGTTAAGACTAGCTTGTCTTCAGGAGTTCACACAGGTAGGAAAGAATCAGAGGCAAGTCGCTGTCCAGTGGCTCCATCTGTCTTTTGTGACACCACATAGAAAACATTTTCCATTTCGAGAGATCAGATTTCCTTGTGTTGGGTTTCCTGGCCTCCTGCAAGACTGAGAACATGTCCTCTTTGTACAGGTATCTGAAGGGAATCAAAATGTTAGACACAGGGAGAGGTGCAGGGATCTCCGCTGTGGGTGAATCTGTGTCCCTTTGTGCTGTGCGAGTAGATCACTTGTGGTGATTGTCCTTGGAGAGATGAAGTAGCGGGAACTAGTGCTGCCTTGGCCAACAGGAAGTCACCAACAAGATCTTTGGCGAGTCCTGCTGAATTTTCAGTAGAACTCTCTGGATCAGAGGGAAGGGGGGCGGCACACAGGAACTTCCCACTCCATGACATTGAGAAGGCATCTGTTTGCAAACCCTTCAGGTTGTAAGTTCTGAAGCAGTAGCTATGGAGTTACCTGTTTATGGAGGAGGCGAACAGGTCTATCTGTGTAATACCGCACCTGTGGACCAGATCTATGAACACTTCTCTTGACAGCATCCATTTGTGGCTGTCTGATACGGCTCTGCTTAGTGAGCCTGCCTGAGTTGTGCTGGGACAGAATGTAGGCTGTCCGGAGGATGATTCCCCAAGAGACAGCCATATCCCATACCTGTAGAGCTAGTCTGCATAGGATGTAGGACTTTGTCCCTCTTTGCTTCTTCAGGTACCACATCACTGTGGTGTTGTCTGAAGATCTTTAGGAAGCCCTGTTGGAAGTAAGGTTGGAAGGCCTGCAGGGTGAGGAATATTGCTGTCATTGCCCTGATATTGATGAGCACTTGTTTGTGTCTGTCCACAAACCTCGCACTGTCCTTGGACCCAGAGTTGCCCCCAGCCCAGGTCTGAGGCATCTGTATGCATGATCTGGGAAGGGGGGCATTTGCAGGGGCAGGACAGGATTCTGGGCAATTTAGACAAGCCACCATTTTAACTCTTGGTGAAGACAGGGGAGGAGTGGGATCCTGAACTCTAGAGGATGTGAGTGCTAGGTTCACATAAAGTACAGGTACCACTGAAATTTCCTCATGTGTAACCTCACTAGGGGTATCATGGGAATAGTAGCTGCCATGTACCCCAGAAGTCTTAGGAATTCCACTGCAGTCAGAGCTGATGAATGGAGAGCAGACAAAGAGTTGGGTGAAAGACCACTTTTCCCCCCGGAGGGAGGCCATCCTGATGTCTGTCCTGATTCTGCATCCCAGGAAGACAATGTCCCGTGTAGGACTGAGTTGTGACTTTGGGAAATTTATCAGGAACCCTAGAGACTGCAGCAGGAGGTCCTTGGTGTGGACCCAGGAGGGCCGTTCTGTCTGCTGCCTGCATGATTAGGTCATCTAGGTATGGGAATATTTGTATTCCCCTTGTCCTGCAGTAGACAATTACTGGGGCTATGCACTTTGCAAATACCTTTGGGACAGTGGAGAGTCCAAAAGACAAGGCACAGAACTGAAAGTGAAAAGAGCCTGTTATGAATCTGAGATATTTCCTGGAGGTAGGCTTTTATAGGAATGTGAAGATAAGCTTCCTTTATGTCTAGGATTACCATGAAGGCCTGAGGCAGAATAAGGGGAAAGAGTGGGTAAGGTGAGCATCCTGAAGGAGGGTACCTTTAAGAAGAGGTTGAGGAGGGAGAGGTCCAAGAGGAGTCTCCATGGTCCTTCCTTTCTGGGCACCAGAAAAAGTCTCGAGTAGAAACCTTTCACTTAAGCAGGGGTGGGGACTGATTCTATGGTGCCTTGAAGCAGGTTGTTTAAGACTTGGTGTAGGAGTGACAATTGAGATGCGGGAGGTGGTGGAATAGACGGTCTTGGAAGTGGAGTGATCCAAGTCAAAGTAGCCATCCCGCAGGATGGATAAAACCCATTTGTCAGATGTTACAGGGACCATGCAGAGACAGAGACGGGTGGACAAAGGGGTGGTGGGATGAGGTGAGGGAGGAAATGTGGCAGGTAGTCAGACACTGTCTGCCCTGTCTGTAAAGGAAGGCTTCTGGTCAGTGGCCTGAGGAGTCCTTGGCTGAGCAGTCTCCTGGGAGGCGTTCTAGACCTGGGGGGGGGGGGGGGTGAAGGCCTTGATGTCTTTCTTATAAATTGAGTCTTAGCTGGTTAGTTCCTCTGGAACTTTGGGAGAGAGACAAGGAGATGCTTGAGGTCTTGAAGCCATTTTCCTTTCTGCTGGAGAGACTTGAAAAGATCAGCCACCTTAGAACCAAAGAGGCCTGAGTGGTCCAAGGGGGCATCCAGGAGTTTGGATCTGAAGTCATCAGGGAGTGGCTGCAGACGTAGCCAGGAATATCTTCTTAGCACGGATGCTGATGCAGCTGACCTAGCGGAGGCCTCAGCTGCATCGTATGCACACCTAAGGGAGTTGCTTGTTCACTTGTGAGATAAGCCCGAGCAAGGAAGACAAGGATGCTTTAGCAGCACAGTCAGGAATGTTATTAAGCTCTTTGGAGGCTTTGTCCAGGACAGCCAGAGTACACTTGGCTATGTGAGACTGGTAATTTGTTGCCCTAAAAGCTAGGGTAACAGAAGTGTAAATCTTTTTTCCCCACCTCTCCATGGCTTTGCTGTCCTTATCTGCAGGCAAGACAGTGGTAGTAGGGGGGAGTTTAGATGCCCTGTCCATTGAAATGGTAGTGGCTAGGTCTGGTTGGGGACATTTGAAAAGGAATTTATCTGAGTCAGGGACCCTGTATAATGTCTGCCCTTTGAGGAGCAGATGGTTGGGAATATGGATTAATGGATGTTGCAGCAAATGCATCCAAGAAAGCAGGTTGGACAGGTGGGATAAGTGATGGATTAGGTGATTCCATCTGAATCAGATCATAAAATATTTTCTGTGCTTCAGACATTTCTAAGCATTTCCACTTAAAGTGTTCTCTCATCAGGTTAACAGTGTCCCCAAAGGTTAGGTCTTCCACTGGGGAATCATGCTCAGCAGAGGCTTCTTCGGGATATCCATACCCCAGGACGACAGGGAATTCTCCGAGGAGTCTGACAGTTCCTCCTCTGCAGGTTGACCCACAGTCCTTTCAGGTAAGGAAGGCCTGGGGCTGAGAACAGGTGGAGAAACAGGGGTGAACTCTGAGATGGGCCTGAGGGCCAAGAAAGCATTGTAGAGACTCTAGCTGAAGGCCTGCTAACCAGGTAAGGCCTCTTGTGCCAGAGAAGTATCTCTGGTCTTTTGTTTTTCTTAGAAGGCCTAGCCGGCGACTGGCTGACGGTAGGCCTGGAAGAAATCACTGAAACAGTGGAGGTCGGGTCCAAATCGCCCATTGAAGGTACTGCCCCCCACCCGGCATCTGCAGCAGGTGCTGGTACATCCTCCCTGGACATGTCATCTGCTTTAGATTGTGCGGCCTCCTGTAAGGTACCTGGTGTATCTGTAGTGGCAGAGTGGGTCCTCAGCCAAGCTGACGGTGGCTACAGGTTGAGGAGCGGCAGAGGAAGGAGCAGTGAAAATAAGCTGCATGGACTTGCCCCTCTTCCTTGGTGGTTCAGATGGGGCATCAGAGGCAGCTTACATACTGAGAGCAATCTGTCTTAGGCACTGGTTCTCAAGGTACAAGTTGAGAGACTAAGTGGCAGCAAAGGGGTTTGGGGATGAACGATTAACGTATGGCACAGTTTTTGTAATCGTGATCTCTACACACAGGCAAGAGAGACACTGGTCATGGGTGTCTTTATGGGGAATCTGACGACCACAGTTGCACTTACTCTTACCGGACATGAACAGACTATAATACTACAAAAAGAATGAAGAAAAAGCTCCAACAGGGTACTTATCTTTAATGCAAGACAGATCTGACATCCGTGAGTAGCAGAACATCCGGCGTACGACTGGCAGCTGAAAGGTTATGAGGGCTGGTGCTTGCAGATGTCACCTTTAAGGCCCATGTACCTGCCTCCACGTCAGATGTGCAACCAAACAAGAGGGACTAAAAAAGCTTTGGAAACCTGGCCGGACAAGCTGATTGGAAGAAGGGTAAACCCACTAGTAGAAAACTGCAACATTAGAGTACAAGGACATCATCTGTTCTTATCCTGCAACCTAGGGAAACTTGGTCCTAGGAAGGACTCTGGTTGGACTTGGGGAAGTTTATGTTGAATCCCAGTGCCTGCAGGACAGAGATGACTTGGTCGAGTTGGTTCTGTAATGATCTGGAGCATTCTACCTGAATCAGGAGGTTGTCCAAGTATAGAAAAATTAGAATCCCTTGGACTCTGCAATAAGCAACCACTGGAACCAGACACTTGGTGAACACCCTTGGAGCCATAGAGAGTCCAAAGGGCAAGGCTGAGAACTGAAAATGTAAGGAACCAACAGCAAAGCGCAAATATTTCCTGTAGTTGGACCTTATAGGGATGTGGCGGTAGGCATCCTTTATGTCCAAGGTGGTTAGAAATCCCTGAGGTATCAGTAAAGGAAAGGGTCTGAACAGCAAGCATATGAAAGGTGGGTACCTGTAAAAGACTGAGGTGAGAGAGATCCAGAGTAGGTCTCCAAGGTCCATCCTTCCTGGGAACTAGGAAGAGTCTTGAATAGAATCCCTTTCCTTTTTCTGCCACAGGAACCGGTTGTATGGTTCTTTGTGAAAGGAGGCTGTCTATGACCGGCTGGAAAAGGAGAAGTTGATTTTAGGGTGGCTGGAGAATCCCCCTGGGAGAAGAGAAAATGATCCAGGTCAAAGTAACCCTTTTCTAGGATGGAAAAGACCCACCTGTCTAAGTTGATGGTTTGCCAAACTGAAAGACAGTGAGAGCCTTAGAGACAGAGGAATGAAGTATGGAGGGGGGTGGCAGTGAAGATAGGTAGTCACAGGCTACCTGCCCTGTCCTGAAAGGGAGGTTTCTGGGCAGGAGTTTGAGCAGGTTTAGAATGGTTCTGCAGTTTCCTAGTACCTTTTCATGCCCTACAATGGGAAACTGGTACAGAGTATTTCCTCATGAACAGAGTCTTTGAGGGATAGTTCCTGCAAAATTTTGGATATAAGGGAAATGAACAGGTGTTATAAATCATGCAGTTCCTTCCCTTTTTGCTGAAGGGCCTTAAATAACTCAGCCACTTTAGATCCAGAAAGGTTAGAGCTATCCAGGGGTGCATCCAGTAATTTGGCCCTAATATCAGGTAAGGGTTGTAGTTTTAACCATGAGCATCTTCTAAGGACTGAAGTTGAGGCTGCAGACCTGGCAGGGGCTTCTGCAGCATCATAGCTGCATCTAATAGAATGTCTAAAAACTTGAGAAGACTGGGAAGAGAGACTGGAGATTTGAGCCTTGGAAAATGAATCAAGAAGGTCAACTAATAGTTTGGTGACATGGGTCAAGAGAGACAAGGAATATTTGGGACATGTACATCTGGTAATTTACTGCCCTAAAGGCCATGGTAGCAGAAGCATATACCTTCTTACCAAGGTGCTCCATGGCCTTACTGTCCTTGTCTGTGGGAAGGACAGAGGTAGAGGGAAACCGCTTGAATGGCTTGTCTGCTGACACAGACAGTGGCAGGGTCAGCAACAGGGCGTTTTATCAAAAATTTCACCCCTTCAGGGACTTTGTAAAACCTGTCAGGTCTTCTAGGGGCAAGTGGTTGTAAATCAAGATCAACAGAGGAAGCATTAAAAGTATCCAAGAAAGCCAGTAACACTGGAGGAATTGTTGGAGTAGTAGGGCTTCCCATCTGCAAAAGCTCATACTATCGTTTTTTGGACCTCTGACATTTCAGAAGACTCCCAATGAAAACGTTCTCTCATTTTAGAAATGGTCTCCTTAAAGGTGAGGTCCTCTCCTGGAGGATCAGCCTCAGCAGATTAGTTCGCTGGGGAAGCATATCCAAGAGGAGATAGCATCCGAGACCCATAAGAAGAGAATCCTCCAAAGAGGAGTCTGAAAAGTCTTCAGCTTCAGGTTGGATAATTTCTTCAGCCTGAGGCCTGGGACTGATAGGAATAGGTCCAGCCTGTAGGGAAGCAGGCATGGCAGGCCTTAGGGCCATAAAGGCATTAAGTAGGCTCTGTGAAAAAGCCTGCTAATCAGGTTAGCTTTCAGCAGGAGAGGAGAGATGTTTTACGGTTTTTTTTTTTTTTTTTTTTTTTTTTTTAAGTGAAGGCCTAGAAGGCGTAGGCCCTATGGAAAGCCTAGTCTCGGACAGGCCTAGATTCTGTTTGCTGGGAAGTTGCGGAAGCAGTGGAAGGGCCTGTCTGGGCAGCCTAAGAAGCTGATATTCCACCTCATCATCAGCGGGTGACGTCTGCAAGCCCTCCCTTAATGTCCCTTCTGCCATAGGTTCTGCAGCCTCCCAAGGGGTACCCCCGCTATACCGGCAGACTCCGAAAGCTCCTGCAGGCAAATGTCGGTCACAGGAGGGATGTTAGGTGGAGGAGTGGCAGCAAGTTCAGGCCTGGAAACCTTGGGCATTTTAGATGGTTCTCTGGACTGACCAGACAACCCTTCCATTCCTAACACTAAGCATTTAAGACACTGATATGTTCAAAACATGCAGACAACTGTAGTATGTCTTAGGCATGAAGGTCTGACAGATCACACTAGTAAGGTGGTCGTGGGTAAGCCCTAGATGGAAAAGGCAGAGTTCGTGGGCGTCCTTATGGGGGATCTGACAACCACACCTGCACTTTCCCTTCCTAGATGACATGTAACCTAAACAGACATGTAGTGACAAAAATGAATCAGAAACAGCCCCGATGGGGTACTTATCTTAGAAACATGAAGATCCGAAAGCGAAGATGGGACAACACTGACATTCGACAGGCGAGAGAAGTTCTGAGGAAAGGTACTTGCAGACGTCACTTTTATGGTACATGCTCTCTAGCCAGGTTCAGATGTCCCACATACCTAGCAATCCCTACAAGCATTTGTATACTGGCCGGACATACAGGTAGCAAACAGAGGATAACCAGAGTTTGGAATACTGCAACATAAGAATAGAAGGACATAGAAATAATACAGTTGGATAGTTTCTAATAGATGTAGAAAATTATACTAAACTATTCTCACTAAATGTCCCTGACTGACTAAAGAATTACTGTTCCCAGACTACTTATAAGCGGATATATATGCTGAGTGTCTTACCACAGCTAAAGCCAGATGACATCTGTCTCTGTCTGCATGGATGTGTCAGGCATAAATCTTGCTAGAAAGCTTTCCCATCAGATTCTGTGCTGCTGCGAGGGTTCCAAAGAACCCAGATGCTGGCTAAAGGATGACATCACCTCGTCACCTGACTGGTACATTACACACGCAGAGCTATAAATTTCAAACTCTCCATCCTCCCAAGGTTCTCTGATAAACATGCACATTTAATCAGTTATAATACTGTCTGACAAACATGTACATCTTTTTTCTGCCCATCAAGACCCACTACTAATGCACTTTTAACACAAGCAATTTTATAAATATATTTTTAACTCAAACATCTGTACAAATCAGTGTGACAAATTTTTTTTTTTTTTTTTTTTACAAAACTCCAGCTAGCTTTGCTGGCATATGTACACATGTGCTGCCTACTCCACCTGGCACAGATGACACTAGCTCATATCACCCCCCCCCAACCCATTTTAAAAAAATTGAAGCTAGTTTTTCAGGTGACCCCGGAAAAATGTTGCTCGAGAGAAACAGGCCTGTCTGGGAACACACTAAAATATACCCTGTCTTGAGAGCCCATCTGCATTGGCATTGCTGACCCCACTATGAAGCAACACAGTCATGTCATAATGCTTGCAACCTTAGGCTCCATCTCAATAACTTGACATTTTACTGGCTGACAATGTAGCCATGACAAGGGAATGTGGTCTGTAAGCACAATGAACCTCCTCCTATAACAGAGAGGGCTGAAGTTTCTGCAGTGCCTGTACTATGGTTAATCATTCTTTTTCAACAGCTGCATAAAAATTCTCCCTGGGTTGGAGTCTACAATTGAGATATACAACTGGGTACTCTTCTCCCTCTGAGGAAACCTGGCTGAGTACAGCCCCACCCCATGGTGTGAAGAATCCACTTACACAACAAATTCTCTGCTGTTATCTGGTCTGGTTAACACATCGGGTCCTCCCAAAGCCCCTTCATGCTTTTGGAATGCCTGCTTGCAGGCTGGAGGCTACACTACCCTATTTGGCCTGTTTTTCAAGTCCGTTATTAACAGATCTCCCTTAGATGACTCCTTCCATCCACTGGAACTACTTAGCACCAGGGCCTCCCTTACCATGGTAAGGCTTCATCATGTTAACATGGTACAGTCTGTGCCCCTGCCTCCTGCCTAACAGGCTTACCATATAATTAATATCACTGACCTTTCCTTACTACTTCGAAAGGTCGCCCCTCAAGATGCCTGCAGCTTGTGTCTGACAGGAATAAGCACCAAAACCTGCTGCCCCACTGCATAGGCTCAGGCTCAAGCATTCCTGTCATAAGAGACCTTTTTCTGCTGCTGGACTCCTGCCATGTTCTCCTGGGCCAAGAACATGAGCCCCCCAAGCCCTATCATGATGTCTAGGACATGTGTCACAACAGATTCCTTGTGGGATTCACACACACCCTCCCACTCATCATGAATAGAGTCTGAAGGCCCCCACTCCCTATGCCCATACAGCAACTCAAAGGGTGAAAAACCTGTGTATTCAAACAGCAGGATGGCCAAATATCTGTCCCACTCTCAAACTAAACTGGTCTGCAGACATCCGTAGCATGTCTTTAGTGTAGAGTTAAACTTCTCCACTAAACCATTAGTCTGGGGGTGGTAGGAGGTGTTTTTTAGGTGCTTCACCCCAACACACTTTCACAGACAAGCCAGCAGGTCTGACATGAAATTGGCACTTCTGTCAGTGTTTCTCTCGGGGAAACCTACTTGGTGAAATCTAACAGCATTTTCCACCTTCTCTGCCTCGATGGAGGACAGAGCCACCACCTCAGGATATCTAGCAACATAATCTACTACCACCAGGTTATACTTCTTACCTGTGGAACTTAGGGTACTCAGAGGCCCCACAATATCCATAGCTACTGTATGAAACTGCTCCTCAATCACAAGCAAGGGCATCAAAGGAGCCTCAAACTTGTCGCCTGCCTTGCCTACTTTTTGGCACTCCTCACAGGTCCTGGAGTACCCTGTGAAATCCCAGGCCAATAAAAGTCCTGTATAATACGTCTCTTGGTCCACTTTATGCCCATATGACCTACAAAAGGAATGACATGGGGTATGGCTAGAAGTGCCAGATGGTAGACTGGGCACTACCAACTGCTCTTACCTCACCATCTAACCCTCCCTCAAGGGTCCACTCTATACTGTAACCCTTTGTTCCAGTACAGTTTCCCCTTTTCCTTCAGAATAAGGTGCCTCCTTAGCTACCTCCCTCAAGCCTCGTAATGTAGGGTCCCAAAAGCTGATCCCGTCTCAGTTCTACCTGTGTGACCCTTCCCAGCTCCTTTTCCACCAGAAGCCTGGTCTCTTCTGACAGTGGTGCCTCATTGTCAGCCTGGGTACAACCACTCACCTCTGCCCTTGTAGTCACCCTGTGTATGGAACATCAGAACCTTACAGCATCTGTGGATCACTTTCAGGCTCACTGTTACAGGGTAGCTCCCTCCCTGAAACAGCCACCTCACCAGCCCCAGCTTTAGGTGTGGGGGGGGGGGATCTGGGTATCCCCCAGGCTACCTGACCCACATGCTTGTCTCCAAGCCTGAGTGTAACTGCATGCACAAAAGTTACTGCATTATCAAAATCATTCCCTATCAAGATATCTGCAGGGATATCTTCAAACATACCAACCTGCTTGTTTCCTTTTCCACCTTCCCTGTCAAGGTGAACCCTGGGCAAAAGTTTTTGGAAGGGGTCCCCTTCCATAGTTCTGATTGGTGTGGACTGCCCAAGCAAGTACTGCTCCTCTAACCACTGCAGGATTCACAACAGTCATGTCAGAGGCAGTCTCTCTCTTAGCAGTGGCCTGTATACCATCCACTAGAATAGGATACAGACTTCCGTGATAATTTGGTACCTCTGTTGTCTCCAAAACTTACCACTGGCATGCTATAACTACTTGCTGGCTCCTTCACCTTTTGTTCCCCACCTTACCTCAGTGGACATTTGCATGCTACATGGCCCGTCTGGTTACATTTAAAAGATCTAACCCTTGGTCCTGGCCATGTACCTAAACTAGTGGCTTCCCCTGTTACTGGTGTACTGTGTTGGGGTGGTTTAGGCTGCCTACCACGGGTTTCCCTATGACCATGTGCAGTACTGGGTATTCCCCATTTGGTGCAGTGATGCCCTGCTTGCTAAACAAAGACAGAATAACTTGTGTAAAATCTAAGCATAACCATAGATGTCCCTCTACTCAATGTTGAAGTATTCTTTACATATGGTGCTGTATTCTGCCCATCGACCCAATGCCCAGCCTGCATATAAAAGCTTATAGCCACTACCAGTATGTGGGATGTCGTGTGTAGGTACTGTCAGCCACAAAAAGGGACATCCGCATGTCCCATCCTCAGAATACGTTCACCCCAAGAGGAGCAAAAGTCCAAAGGCCAAACCAAAAAAAGATAGTCATTCTAGGAAATAAGTTGTAGGGGCAAAGGTGGGGCAAAGGTGGGTGGAAGAGAGTACTGCAACATAGAAGAGAAGGAATCTATGGTTACAGTAAGACTTTACACAACTATTCTATGTCCTATTCAATGTTGCAGTATTCTTTACATATGAGAGAGTGCAAAAGCTCAGAAGGAACCCAGGGAGGAGGAGGGGGTAGAGGAACTAAGAAGAAACATTTTCTACAAATCCAAGCAAACTTGCTCTAGCAAACCCTGCCCTGGATTTAGAGATAGTGTCCAACTTGTAATGTTTAGTAAAGGTAAGAAAAGATGACCAAGCAGCATCCTCCAAAATGGAATGGGTATCCAGACCCTTAAAGAAAACACCTGAACAGGCAACAGATTTGATACAAATGAACTCTTGACAGAGGATGGTAGAGATTCCCCATAAAAGTCATAGCAAAACACAACAGCTTTAGAAATCAGAGAAGCAATAGTTTGCTTAGCAACAGGTAAACCCAAGGCACTGGGACAATGGGAGAGAAAGTTGATCCATCTTCCTAATGGATTTTGTTTTGTCTAGGTAAATTCTGAGTTGCCTATGCACATCTAAGGAATGTAAAATTCTTTCACTAGAGGACTGTGGTGAAGGAAAAAAGGTGGGAACATGAATGGGCTGATTAAGAGACAACTCATTCACTACCTGAAGAAGGGTTAGTTCTCAAAGAGACCATTCATTCACCACCTTAAGAAGGGTTAGTTCTCAAAGACCCTCTATCCTTGTGAAACACCACGAAAGGAGAGGAAGCCATCAAAGCCTGAATCTCAGAAACCCTTCTAAGCCTGAATCTCAGAAACCCTTCTAGCAGAAGTCAAGGCTACTAAAAGCACTATTTTCCAAGTGCAATACTTTAGAGAAGCAAAGGCAGCTGGCTCAAAGGGAGCCTGGGTAAGCTTCTCTAAGACAGAGATCCCAAGGAGGAGGCGCTGGTTTCCTGGGAGGTTTCATGTGTAAAACACCTTTAAGGAAAGATTTAACCTCCAGTCTGGAAGCTAATGGAGGTGTCAATGGTAAACAAGCAGACAGAACAGCGAAATGGACTTTCAGTGAGGAATGAGAGAGAACACTGTTAAGCAATTCACACAGGTAAGAAAGCAATATTGGAAAGTCCACAAAAATGGGTCTTTCTTTTCTTGCACCAAATAGATAAATCTTTTCCATTTGGAAATGTAAGACTTCATAGTATTTGGCCTCCTGCAAAACCCTAAGCACTTCCTGTGAGAATAAATGCCTGAAGGGAATCAGAAGTTGATTACCCAGAAAGTCAACTGCAGAGTTGACAAATGCAGGTGGATCAAGGTTCTTTTGTCCTGTGTGAGTAGGTCCAACCAGTGAGGCAACTTGTGGTGATGGCCCCTGGCTAAATGCAGAAGAGGGAACCAATGCTGTCTTGGCCAAAAGGGGGTCACCAACAAGATTTTTGTTTTGTCCTGTTGAATTTTCAGCAAGACTTTCTGAATGAGTGGGAAGGGAGGATGCATAAAGAAATATCTCCATCCACTTTCTAAGCCTGAGGGTGAAGGACCCTGGCAGAAAAGAGGAAGTTATCTGTTATGAGGGAAGGCAGAGAGATCCACTCCTTGAGTACCCAAACAGTGAACTAGATCCAGGAACACATCCCTGTGAAGCCTCCATTCAAGGGATTGTGTCATGGATCTGCTTAATGCGTCTGCCATTGAACTCTGAGATGAGGGAAGGTATACAGCACGCAAAATTACCTTGTATTGGATAGCCAGCTCCCATGCCTGGAGAGGTAGACAAAGAAAGTAAGACTTGGTCCCGCCTTACTTGTTGATGTACCACAGGACAGTGGTATTGTTAGTAAGAATCTTGAGAGGACCTGGCAAGAAGAGAAGGTGAAATGTTTGCAAGGCCAGAATCAATCTCCTGGATGTTGATGTGCTCCCTCTATTGAGCAGGGGACCAAAGACACTAAACGTTGATGGAAGCAAAATTGTTCCCCAACCTAAATCGGAGGTGTCTGAGAAGAGTCGGTGAGAAGGCTGTGGCATGAGAAGTGGAAGGCCTGGATTATGAAAGCTGCTGGATCCACCAAAGCAGCTCTGGTTTCAGGCAAGGAAGAAGAGGGACCAGGACATCCAAAAGACTGGAATGCTGAGACCAAACTGTCTTCAGAAACCACTAAAACTTCCTCATGAGCAGCTCTGCAAAGGGGAGCATGAGAATTGTGGAAGCCATAAATCCGAGCAATCTTAGAAATTCCCTGGCTGAGATGGATGGAAGAGGTAGAAGGGACTACATGTAGCCTGTGAGAGAGAACTTTGTCTGAGGGGAGGAAAACCATTATCAGATCTGTCTTGAACCTGCATCCTTGAAAAATGAGGTCCTGAGGAGGGGTGAGAGTGGATTTTGTTTTTTACATGTATAGTGAATCTCAGCTTCTGAATAAAGGGAACGGCTAATTCAAGGTTTAACTGTAGATGATCCATGGCTGCTGGCCAGAAAAAGAAGGTCTAGATACGGGTAAACCTGAATCCCTAGAACCCTCAAGAAGGCAACGGTTGGAGCCAAGCACTTGGTGAAGACCCCTGGAGCAGTGGAAAAGCCAAAAGGCAAAGAACTGAAAGTGCAAAGAACCCACCAAGAAATGTAAGAATTTCCTGTACAGAGGGTAAATTGGGATGTGTAGGTAAGAATCCTTGAGATCCAGAGAAGCCAAGGAGAAGTGTGGAGGAACCAGAGAAAGAGTTTGCAGAGAAAGCATCCAAAAGGAAGGCACTTTCAGAAAGGTATTTAAATGGAAGAGATCTAGGATAGGCCTCCAAGGACTATCCTTTCTTGGGACAAGAAACATCCTGGAGTAAAATCCCTTCCCTTTAGGTTCTGGAGGAACAATTTGAGCTGAATCTAGTAACTGAAGAAAGAAATGAAGTTGGCTGCAAGGGGGTTGAGAGATCCCTAGGAATGGTGGTAGAGTCTTCCAAGTCAAAGTAACCTTTTTGGATGATGGAAAGTACCCAGGAGTCCTGAGTGATATCCATCCAGGTTGAAAGGGAGAGAGGCAAAGAGATAGAGGCGTATGACTTGGAAGAATGGATTGGTTGTCTTAGATAGCCAGGTGTGGCCTGAAAGGGCTGCTGAGGAGGAGTTGCAGAGGCAGCTGATTCTGAACAGATGCCAAGGCCGGAGCCCTGGCAGAAACCTCCACTGCATCATAGCTGCACCTAATGGAATGCCTAGCTACCTGAGAAGACGCAGACAGCAGACTGAGAGAACCTGAGATTTAACCTCAGAGTCAGGTAATTTGGATAAAGCCTGAGATGCCTGAGAAAGTAAAGCCAAGGAGTACATACACGTCTGTCTGGTAAATAATACCCCTAATAGCCAAGGTAGACGAAGTATATACTTTTTTACCTAGCCTTTCCAATATCCTACTCTCTTTAGCAGAGGGAAGCAGCTTAACAGCAGGAGACAGACAACAGGATTTGTCACAGGTAATACAGACCACAGCTAGGTCAGCAGAGGGGCATTTATAAAGAAATCTGCAGTCATCTGAGACCTTATAAAATCTGTCAAGTCTTTTAGAAGTAGGGGCTTGGGAATCAAGGGTTTTAGAAGTGTAAGCAAAAGCATCCAAAAAAAAGGACAGTTGTGTACACTTACCATAAATGTAGATGTTGAGTGTATTCACTGTTGCAGTCATTACATTTGGGTTATCTGCTTACAGGTAGCCCTCAGTCGGCCTGATTAACAAAGTCTTGGGTCCTGCGTCGGATGTTGTTGTCTCTTCCGTAACAGTCAGGGGTATAAAACATGCAGCCGACGTCATTAAACAGTTTTTCTTGCCCCAGATGTCAGGTGCCCCCCTAATGGGAAGCAATTAAATCTATAAATATACAAGGTTATAACCTCAAACAAAAAAGCAAATACACTAAAAAGCTTTTAAGCATTGAAAAGGAGAGAAGAGGTACAGCCAAACAAAGTCAGGGGGGTGGAAGGAGGGTAACCAGGACTGCAACAGTAAATACACTCAAACATCTACATTTATGGTAAGTGTACACAACTGTACTATGTTCTTCGTGTTTCACTGTTGCAGTCATTACACATTAGGGTAGATTCCCAAAGCTAAGGATGGGAGGAGGAATTTAGATAGCATTAGGACCAGCTATAAGGCCTTGCAAAACTGCAGTGGCAAAGCCACTCTGGATTTAGAGAAAATTGGCAAATGGTAATGCTTGGTGAAAGTATGTACAAAACTCCAGGTAGCAGCTTCTAGGATGTCCCTGGTAGATACCCCTCTGAGAAAGGCTGTAGAGGTAGATGCAGCCCTGCATGAATGGGATCTGATCCCCTGTGGGATAGGTTTTCCATGGTGCATACAGCAGAAGTGAATGCAATGGCCTATCCACTTGGAGATGGTTCGCTTTGAAATAGCCTTCCCCTCTATCCCTGCAGCAAATGCCACCAGCAGTTCAGATTTCCTTTGAGGTTTAGACCTGTCCAAGTAGAATCTAAGTTGCCTGTGCACATCTAAGGAGTGCGGTATCAGTTTCCCTTTGTTTTGTGGATTAGGATAGAAGGTAGGCAAATGAATGGACTGATTAAAGGCCACACTGGATACCACCTTTGGCATGAAAGAGGGATTGGCCCTGAGGGAAACCCTGTCCGCATGAAAGATGATGAAAGGCTCCACTGCCATAAGGGCCTATAATTCAGATACCCCTCTTGCTGAAGTGATGGCTAAAAGGGAAGCTGTTTTCCAAGAAAGTAATTTTAAATCTGCAGTAGCAGCTGGCTTGGAGGAAAGGTGTGTTTCTCCAATACAAACTTAAGGTCCCAGGCTGGAGTTGGAGCTCTCCTGGGTGTTCTTAAAATTTTGGCCCCTCTGAGGAACTGCTTGAGCAGTGGAAGAGAGAAGAGGGGAGGTTCTGTGTTATAATGAGCTGAAATGGCTGAAGAGTGAATTTTTATTGAGGAAAAAGACAGACCCTTGTGAAACATCTCAGTTAAGTATTGTAAAATCTGAGGTAAATTGGGCACTGCTCTGCTCCTCCCTTAAGACTGGTTCCAGGCACAGAATCTTTTCCATTTTCAGCAAAAGATTTTCTAGTATTAGGCCTCCTTGCCTCTAAAATGACATCCATCACTGGTTTACTGAGGGATGGTAAAGGAGAGCTTAGGTAATTAGCCAGGCTGTTAGGTTCAGTGTTTGAAGCTGAGGGTGCAGAATCAAGTTCTCCGGCTGAGACAACAGGGTAGGAGTCTGAGGCAGGTGCCATGGGGCCAACAGTGACACACTGCACAGGAGGGGGGTACCAGTCTCGGCATGGCCTGGCTGATGCAATCAACATCATCCTTGGTTTGTCTTGTTTGATCTTTAGTAGTACTTTGGAGAGCAGAGGCAGAGGAGGAAAGGCATAAATGGATAGGTTTTTCCAGATGAAGGACAGAGCATCCACTTTCCAAGCTAGTCTGTGGGGAGTACTTGCACATAATTTTTCCAATTGATAGTTCTGGGGGAAGGCAAACAGGTCTATATCTGGGCTCCCCAATTTCTTGTCAACGTGTTGAAAATCCTTGGTTCCAGTTTCCACTCGTGTGGGTACATGAGGGTTCTGCTTAGTCCATCTGCTAGTGTATTTAGTTTTCCTGGCAGGAATTGAGCTAGTAGATTTACTAGGTAGCTCAAAGGCTGTGTTCCACAATGCCATGGCTAGTCTGCAGTGGAGGTAAGAATGTGTACCCCCCGTTTGTTTTGAA